>NC_060267.1:183764664-184038933 GCF_021613505.1 Equus quagga | reverse complement strand
CAAAACTGCAGAATTCAGTCTATTTAAATAATTTTGCAATTGTTACATTCAATTCTGTCATGCAACTTTGTAACTCTTCTGAAATTTTTTTCTTTTTTTCTGTTTTAAATCTTACATATAAAAGGAAGATTACTGTTCTATTATTCAACTATTGCAATGTGCACATATTACCCCAAAGTATAAAAACTAAATCCTTTCTGTTTAGGAATTTATGTCTTTAAAAAAACCTTATTGCCTTGTAGAATATAACTTTATGGAATTAAAAAGGAGTGATCCTGGGAAACTGATCAAATATTTTTGTGTTTCTTATATGCTAAATATTCTAAACAAGTGGGTGGCAGACTTTTTCTGTAAGGGGCCAGGTAGTGAATATTTCAGGGTTTGCAGGTCATACCATCTCTGTTGCAACTACTCACTTCTGCCCTTGTAGCACAAAAGCAGCCCGAGGCATATGTCAGTGAGTGGGCAAGGCTGTGTTCCAGGAGCACTTTCTTCACAGAAACAGGTGGTGGGCTGTTGGGCGCACAGACCCATGCTTTGCCCATCTCTAAACCGTGGATCGAGAAGGTTTGTTGCTGGAGGTCGGAGTTATTATGATCAAAATGAATGACTAATTTGTCATTAGTGAGAGCCATACTCTTGACCTTAGCCTGTACTAAAATGCCTCTCCAGTAGTGAAGATGTATTAACAGATTTGACTGCGGCTCCATACAATTTATGAAATATTCAGATTGATATTTTTACACGTGTAATGTAAGATTTGTTCTCAATGGTTATGGTATCAGCCAGTTTTATTGGACTTCTCATCTCTTTCTCATTGATTTGTAATTGTCAATTATGTATTATGGTGATGTTATGTAACATATAAGATATTATCCTATTAGTCATATGCCTTGCAAATAATTTTATCAGTTTTTAGTCTTTGATTTGTTTAGGCTTTGGTTTTTTTGTAAGGAAGATTGGCCCTGAGCTAACATCCTGCCGGTCTTCCTCTACTTTGTATGTGGGATTCCTCCACAGTGTGGCTGTTGCCTGGAGTAAGTCCATGCTGGAGATCCGAACCGGAGAACCTGGGCCGCCGAAGTGGAGCACACGGAACTTTAACCACTCTGCCAAGGGGCAAGCCCCCTAGACTTTCTTTTTTAATTAAGATTTTTAAAAATATTGCCCTTTTGAATTTATTCATCTTTTTCTTTATGGGTTTTTTTTTTTTGTGGGTTTTGTGTCAGAAATAGAAAGATATCCCACACTCCAAGATATTTTATACAACTAATGTTTTCTTCTTGCATTTTTAAGGTTTCATTTGGCTTGCTCTTCAGCTGAAAGGACAGCATCAGTAAAGATGGAGAGATTGAAATCCAAGCAATGGGGTGTCTGCTGGATAGAAGCTTCCTAGGAGAGGGCAGAGGAGGAGTCTGGGAGCTGGTGGGAAGGCTGAGGAAGCGTCCTTCCTCTGCATCAGGAGGAAGAGCCAAGAGACCTGAGAACTGGAGCTGAGAGGTGACAAGCTGAGGGAGCTCAAGCTGCCAGTGCACTGCTCTCTGTGCGTAAACGTGGCCAGGCACCTGCTGCCAGGAGGGAGGCAGGCGTGGGTCCGGGAATCAGAGCAGAAATGAGACCGTGTCTAACAGTGACAGTGCAGCGCACAGCGTCAAGTTGCTCAGCTGCTAAATTTGGGTTCCATGAATTTGTGAATACGCCAATTCAGCTTTTTAAAAATTTTTTTTGTGAAGATTTCGATAATTCCTCTTAAGTGTATCAGATCAGATTCTGTTAAAAGTTCTGAAGACTTTTGCTCAGCATATAAAAATAAATAATTATAAAATTAACTCCACATCTCCCATATGCCCTAATCCTTAGTGAAAATATACGTGCAAACCTGTAACTTATGTGATTAAAAATTCCATTACTAATGGGAAATTAAATGAACTCAATAAAACCGTTTTACCTATGTAGTCTCTTGAGTTTCTCTTTCTGTCGAATGCTAAATTACAATAAAACCTTGGCTGCCTAAATTCAGAGAATGAGTCATTTTGAGTAGTTGAATTTTTGTTTAGAAAATGTTGCCGTTGTATAGGGTGTTCTGTCACAGCAGGAAAAATGTTTATATACTTTTCATTAGATAAGTAGTAAATGTTTATTGTGATAAATTTGGAATGTATAAAAAAGCAGAAAGAATAAAATAAAAATAGCAAATTACTCCAAAACAGAAACTTAACATTTTGGTCGATAGTCTTCTTGTCTTTTTATCATAGAATTATCTAGAATATAGGAGGCCCATTCTAGTTTTCTCGTGACTGTTTTCACCAACAGCTCAGCGGAGGCCTCAGGTACTCTATAGGCTGCTGGTCAGGAAGTGAAACGTTGAGTAAGGCTGATATTGTAAGTATGGACTGATTGATGGATTTTCTTCTCTTTTTTGGTGGTTTTGATGGGAACATGTGTATCTTATGTGCTGAAGTCATTGCGCAGGAAGTTGCTTTCTTGACGAGGTCGCTGGTGACAGCTGGGTTGGTTGTTCACCTCTCTGTCCTGAGGGCGGGTGCAGTGGGTCAGGTTCAGGATCCCTGGGCAGCAGGACTGAGCTACGTCCCTACTCGCACGGGCAGTGGAGGCTTCAGCTGCCTTCTCCCAAGTGGCTGGGTCTCTCTGGAGCTGCTCCTCCTCCTTGTGGCCCTTGGCACCCTTTGACGTGTCAGTGCGCTCACAGCACGGCGGGACTTCTGCGTCCTCAACACAGCTGTCTTTTCTCTGTCACTCTGCACCCAGGCTTCTTCTGTCTCTTTTGCCCCAAGTTTTTCCTGAGGCCTTAAAGAAATCACCCTCACTCTTCCCAAAGTTGTCCAAGCGTGTTTGGGAAACGATTTATGCTCAAGCCTGCAAATTCTTTATCAGAAAAAAAAAGTAAGATATTTTTTTTGCTGACGTGATCTCAGGCTGAAATTTTCTCTAAACTCTTCCCAATATTTGATTTGAATAGAATAGTAGACATAAGCAATATTTAAAATTGTATATTCATTGTAAGTATGGAATGGAAATTGCTGAATATTACATGCCTGATAAATCTACTTTCTCATTAAATCTCCTATGTAGTAAAGTTTCCTATCTTGAATAACACATTTTCTATAGGCTGACCCAGGGAGTTAATACTCAGTGGCTGAGAGATAGAAATAATGTTCACAGATACCACTGTATTTCCTCTGGGTGAGCTGAATAATTGTGTAAGGACAGAATAGTTTTGTTATCCTGAGGTAAGCCTGTGGTTCTGAAAACATCCTTCATTACATGTAAATTAAAATGGTAGGAGGTTGGGTGTGAAGAGAGAGACTCTGACTTTCCAAGTGTCAGTTGTACAATGTAAGCAACAAGTAACACTCTGGGATGCTTGAGAACCATGCCATGTAAATTCCCAAATATTAAACTGTCAGCCCATTCTTACTCTGTTTAATTCAGATAAACTTTTATTCGTGTATAAAGCTACAGGTTAAATTAGCCAACTTTATATGACTTTTATGTGTCAAGAATTACAACTTGAGCCTAAGGTAGTTTCATTCTAAGATGCAGGCAAGCCAGGGAGGGAAGGCCCAGGACCAGTAAATCAGGCCAGTAAATGCACTATTCTGTAAGGGACCACTGGAGAGTAAGAGAAGAGATGGCTGAGTCTCACAAATGTGACTCAAGGGCAGCAGAAATCATCAAAGAGAAAGGAAGATGTCTGTCCACCGTGGCACCTAACCTCTGAGATTCCCCCGGATCTGCCTCCGCGAGACTCCCTGGGCACAGGAGCAGGCTGTTGAGGTGGCCAGGTGCCAGCAGCACTGGGAGCACAGCTTCTGCAGCGCTGGAGGCCAGGCCTGCAGCTTTGGTGGCTGCACCGGCGGCGTAGGGACCTGGGGAAGGCCCCCACAGCAGCACGATCCTCTTTATCGGGTGCCGGCAGAGTGATGTCACCTGGGACACCAGCAGCTGCAGCCAAGACCTCCCTATAATGAGCTGACGCCGCAGGAGCCAAGGCACCGCGAACCCCCCAGACAGTCAGGGAGGCTGGTCGACTGTGGGCTTAGGGGGCTGAGCACTATTTGTGAGAATTAAGGGGGTCTGGACTTCCTGCACTGCTGTTAGAGGCTAAGACAAAATAATAATAAGATACATGGTTGTGGTGGTCTTAGCCCTCAGCCGGTGTAATGTAGGAATCTAGGTGACGTGGGAAATTGTTTAGAGATAAATTTTCATAACAAGCCACAAGATTTTCTAACATCCCTCCTTCCCTCAGGATTTGCTGACTTTTTTTTGGATGTCTTCTCAAGTTCCCCCAGGGGAAGGAATTAGGAATACTTATGGCGGCACTTAACTAGGAACCTGGCTAAGGGTAGGGGGGTAAAGAAATAACGGTCCATTTCTCACTTAACAAGAAGTCTGGAACTGAGTTCCTCTGTCCTTGCTTCAGGGGCTCAGTGAAGAGAAAGGCCATCCCGGAAAGCAATTTTGCTTTTGCGGCAGGAGGAAGCGGGGATGAGAGACTGGGGCACAAGGAGTACCTTCTGCTTTATTGAGAAACAGAAGTGTCTAGAGACTTCCCGTTTCGTTTTCCTTTGCACAACTGCATTGCACGCCCTTCTAGCTGCAAAGGAGGCTGGGAAATTGGTATCTAACTTTCCCACCTTTTGCAGTGGAGGGACACAAGGGAGAAATCAACGAAGGATGGTGTTAGGTAAGCCAGCCTGTAGTGTCCACCCCAATGCCAAACCGCTCTTGAGAAACCCAGCGCTTCAGACAGTTGAATTTGCACATAATTTTTTCATGCCTGTTCCATAAATACAGGGTGAGAGATAAGTACAATCACTTGTTTTTTTCATCGAAAATCACTGTTAACAAAGCCTTCTTTGTTTTCAGGTCTGGTTGTGTGCATGATATAAAGTTTTGTGACTAGGAGCTGTGGTCTTTCCTCCCACTGCCGAGAGTCACTGAGGCCTGCCAGGAACTGGGAAAGTGTGTTCGGGGTTCCCGCAGCATCCAGGTGCCTGCTGTCCCAGCCTCAGCCCGTGGCCACCCCGTGAGAGACCCCCAAGCCACAGCCCCCCACTGAGCTGCTCCCAGGGTCCTGACCTGCAGAAACTGGGAGATAATCAGTTTCTTATTTTAAGCTGCGAAGTTTTTTAGTAATGTTATTCAGCAAAAGATAACCCATACGACTTCCTTAAACGTCGATGTCATCATCTATAAACTGGGGATAAAAATGGTGGTTGTGAGGATAAGAAGATAGTGTATGCGAAGCTGCTCCACACGGTTCCTGCCACATCATGAAGGTGTAGAAAAAGTTAATCGAACGAGCGTTATTGGTTTGTGGTCCTTTCCAGAACTCCTTTTTGTTTTAGGTTAGCGCAGTCTTTAAAAATGTCCTTGCTCTTGCTTTCCAGGAGCGCCGTGTGGAGTATGCGGGGTCCCACCAGCTGGCCCTGTCACGTCGCCTTAGCACTCCGCTGCACAGAGGGA
Organism: Equus quagga; assembly: GCF_021613505.1. Taxonomy (NCBI): domain Eukaryota; kingdom Metazoa; phylum Chordata; class Mammalia; order Perissodactyla; family Equidae; genus Equus; species Equus quagga. The sequence continues at coordinate 184,033,440 of NC_060267.1, read as the reverse complement.
CGGTGTGCAGGGATGGTGCTGTGGGTTAAGGTCACTTGTGTTTAATAATGGATGTCGCTTCCAGAATGCCAAACTGTAGTTCTGATGTGTCTTTAGGGGACACCAACTAAATAAAACATCATCCTGTTGCTATAGGTAGCTCCTGTCTCTGCTGGAAGCTGCCAGTGATTGTAATGTGCCCACTTGGGGCACGCACCCCACTGCTGCATCACTGATGAACGGAGGGCACGGTGAGGATGTCTGTGCACCCACTGCCAACTCATCCTGTCCCATTTCACTCTCTCTAGGCCGCTGCCCTTCCCACTGCCCTGTCTGCTCCAGTCACAGATGCATGGTCACAGCACAGTGGCTGCCAGTGTGCTGCGGCCTCAGATTTTCTCTGCTACTTTTCCTTTTCCTTTTTAAAAATTACTTTATTTCTTGTCTTATGCTATTTCCATACATTAACTAGTTTGTGCCCAAAAGAGTGAGCATGTATAAATGTATAAGTCACACACATATGTGTGTGTATATATAAACGTGTGTGTGTGGTGAGTATTCTATACACTTACAACACTTTTCTTCCCTTGGCCAACATAGCATGCTGGGAAGAATTTTTGGTTCGTTGAACTGTCCTCATTGTCACTTGGTCATTTGTGGCTGGATGCTCGGGGCCTGCTTTGCCCCAAAGCAAGGTTTTGTTGTTGTTCTTTTGGATTTTTAAGATTATTCTGCATCTGCAGTTGTTCCCAAAGTGTGAGGGCTCTGAAATAATGGTTTCTAGAGAGGAGAGAGTGCCCTGTCATGGTACTCACGGGTCCCAGGCTCTCACATTCTAAACATCAGTATGCCCAGACTCCTAACTGGGTTGTTGCCTCCACTCCTGCTGTCCCCCAGGTAGCAATCAATCCTCGGAATCTAACAGATACAGCTCATTAGAAAGACAGATGAGAAAATGAATGAGTCACAGTGTGATGACTCTTAAAGCCCCAAAGTTGAGTGAAAAGAGACAGACACAACAGCATACATCCATACAGTATGCTTCTATTTATATAATGCTCCTAAAAGGCAAAATTAAACGATTTTGTTCAGGCATGTGTAATTAGGGAATAAACCATAAAGAAAATATAAAGGAATGGTCCGTACTAAGGGGGGAGCTGCACATTTGAATGTGTTTCAGAATGAGGGTTGGGGACGGGAAAGGCCACATAATTTGTGAGGCCCAATGACACTGCAAATGCGGGGTCCTTTGTTCAAAATGTATTAAGAATTTCAAGATGCAACAGCAGAACCTTGAGCCTAGGGGACACCCCGCTCTGCACCAGGCCCAGGGTCACTCTTGGGGGCTCTCCTTGAAGCCCACCCTGATTCTAGCACTCCTGGCATTCTGCTAGTGCTTTATCATTTTACTTGATAGGAGGAGGATCATACAGGTGTTTGTTTCAGAAAAAGCCGGAAGTTGAACATTTATGATGTGTGTACCTTTCTGTATGTTTATTCTGTTTTACAACTTTTTTAAAACATGAAAAACAAAAACAAATTGGAACTGATCGGAGCACTTCCTGCTCGAGAACCTACAAGATAGTTTCCCACGGAGGACAACGTCTGTGGCCCGACGCTTCCTCTGTGTCTTCAGGTTTCAGGCCCAGCTCAAGGGCCAGCTCATTTACGAAACATCCTAGATTTCTTCCACCAAAAGGAGCCATTTCCTGCCCTCTGCTCCCTTCCCACTTTCTCCCTCTATCACAACACATACCTCTCACCCTCAAATCAGAGTTCTTGGAGATTGTTTTTTCTGATGACATGGAATATTGGGGAAATATTTCAGTCTTATTTATTTTCTTATTTAAGACACTGTAGGGTGTTAGATAAGTGATTGTTGAATTTAATTAAAATTGTATTCAAAGATTATCATAACCCATGATAAAACCTAAACCATTCAAAATTCCTACACAATATACATCCTTAAACTATGCAACGATACAGCGTAACAAAGGTAAAAGTTTTTCAAACTAAGATATGGTGATTCACCTGGTGAAAAATCTGAAAGAGGCGCCAGGTGTTTCTCGACATCATTCAACATTTTTCTGTTTCCCATCTGGGATGAACCTCATAGCCATCTTTCTTAAGACTGTTTTAACATCGTAAATGTAATATGCCATGAGGTTTTTTGAATGTAAAGACACCCTACATACCATTTGCATCAGAAACATGTTTTAAAACACTATTGCCCGCTATTCTCCTTGATTTTTTTCTTTTTTTCTTTTTTTGTTCTTGGCATATTTTAGCTCTCACTAACATTTTGGGTTCTTTTGATAAACATGTGACTTGGATATTTTCTTGCAACAGACAGATGGGCGTGTTCTCTGGATATCATTTCTAAAATGAAGAAAATGTTCCCCTTTAGCAGCATCGGGGTAAGATTTGGAGTTCTGTCACAGATTTAAAATATAGACAGAAGTAATCATGTCTCTCGCACATGAGGTGTCTCTGCAAGCAATTTTTTCTGTTGCTTTTTTATTTTCTCTGCCAAGCTTTGAAATCACAAATGAAGTATGGGTTCAGAAAAAAACCACTCTATAAAACAGCATTCGGGCATTTCCTTTTGTCGTTCGTTTTTATGGATGTTCACCAATCGTACTATCCAGGTGGCCAGGTGACAAGTTGGCTGTAGCAGAAAAGCCTTTTATATGCAAGTACAACTCTGATGAATAGACTTCTAATGTATATGTGAATAAGTATATTTTATTCATCTTTACACATAACTTCTCTGTACAAAGCATATCCACCTGAATTATAACACTTGGCTGGCAAACCTATGGTTACGTGCTCAATGACATAGACACACAGTAAAATCATTCGCTGAAAAATGTCTACCATTTCTACAGGATAATTCATTATAATCGACACAAAGATTTTAAATTCTTCTTCTCTTACTCTGCCAAGTGATCATACACAAGGGAAAAAAGTCCACCTATCATTCTTTGCCAGAGATGATGACAGTCAGAGAATGTGAAGTTCCATTAAAGGATTATTTATGCCATGTTTATGCCATCCCTTTTACAACATTTATCACCTAATGCCTGGAACCGATGCCCACAAGTGCAGTCAGACATGTATTTTTAAAGGTTTTTGCTTCAGTATTTCACTCCTCAACGAGCCTCGATGCTCAGCACGGGGTTTCTGAGGCCCTGCTGCTTCAGGGTTTTCATTTGTTGTTTCCTCTGCCTGGGATGCTCTTCTCACAGCTCTTCCCACAGCTGCTTTCCTCTCGTCCACTGAGACATCAGCTCTTCAGAGGAGCCACACCGAGCTCCATCTCAGTTAACCGCACTCCCTTCTCCCTGAGTCACGCAGCCAGGAGTTAACGCAAAGACATGTCTCAGTCCATCCCGGCTGCCATAACAAAGTCCCACAGACTGAGTGGCTTATCCACACAGAAACTTAGCTCTCACAGTCTGGAGGCTGAAAGTCCAAGATCAGGAGCCAGCAGGCGAGGGTCTGGAGAAGCCCCCCTTCCAGGCTGCAGACGGCTGACTTCTTGCTTTGTTGTCACATTGTGGAATGGTCCAGGGAGCTCTCGGGATCTCTTTTATAAGGCACTGATCCCATTCATGAGGGCTCCACCCTCATGGCCAAAGCCCCTCCCAAAGGCCCCACCTCCTAACTGGGCATTAAGATTTCAGCATAAGAATTTGGGGGACACAAACGTTCAGACCCTGGCAGGGCATGTCTGGCCACCAAACCTGACCCTCCACTTGTTTTGTACAACCCACGAGCTAAGAATGGTTTTAACTTTTTTTCAAAGGATTCAAATAAATAAATACTATTTCAGGACATGAAAATTATAAGACAGTCAAATTTTACTGTCTGTAAATAAAGTTTTATTGGAACACAGCCAAGCTCTCCACATGTACAGGCTGTGTGGCTGCGTTTGGGCTCCGAGTACAGTGGGGCGTAGTTGCCATGGAGACCGGGGAGCCCACACACAGTCTATGTGTCCCTTCCCAGCAAAGACTGTCCCCTCCAATGAAGGCTATTTCATCATTCACCTTGTTTTGCTACATTCGTCAAATCTGTAATGATGCTTTTTCTGTATTCGTTTACTTGCTATTTATCAGGCTAATGAGGATGGAGGCATCGTCTGTCCCTGTGCCCAGATCAGTAAGTACGTGGATCTACTAAGAGGAGCTTAATAAGTATTTGTTGAGTGACTATAAAATAAACAAACAGGACCACAGCCTCTGGGATGAAGCCCCTTACCTTCTTTCCACACCCCTCTAAATAGGTGAGACAGAGTGCAGGAAACACATTTCTTATTATAACTGAGGGCAGCTGTTCACAAGATATTAAATCATGCACAAAAAGGCACATTCACAGAATAGGAACGGCACTAGTTATTGAAGTTAATTTTTACCTTGAGCTCTCTAGTTTCTTGATGGCTCTGTCTGGCTTCCAGGGTATGACGGATGCTAGGCCTGTACAGAAGTTGGGTGATTTCACTTCTGGATCAGTCGCAAGCTCCCAGGAGGAGTAGTGAGTTCGGCTCAGCCTCCATGCCCAGCAAAATTCCTTCCCCTCCAGCAAAGCCTTCCAGCTATTGTACCCTTTGCTCCTGGACTCCACACTTTCTCTGTTATCTGGAGCTCATCTGTTTCCTAGCCATGCCAGAGGTCTTGAGTTCTTACCTATTAGTAATTTAACCCTAGAAATTAGCTATAGTCACTAGTACCTAATGTGTCTTTTAACCTGGATTAAGATTCAGGAGATTTCCTACATAGATCTGAGTTCGCTCAACTTTAAATGGGAGATGAGCTGTCCCCAGGTGCTACTGGGGGGCCCTTCCATGCCCCACACGTGGGCTGACACTGACCTGTCCCTTATAAAGCTGTAGAATCCAGAGAGAAGAGTGACCTTGATGCCAAGGAAACTTGCTCTTCAGAACCACAGAACAGCATCTCAGTATCCCAGCTGGGAGCCACTATTTTGTCAGGCAATTCCACGGAGAGAAAAACTGCAGTTTGCTGGTCCCCCTGGTGCCGAAGGTGAGTCATTGGCCGTGGTTTAATACACGTGTCCCTGCCACGTCCGTGGAGTTTTGCTGCATGTTCATAAAACCATCGTTTGTTTTCTCTGTGCATAGCAGCATCTAAATGCAGAGAGCATGTCCACTCCAATGTTCAGTGCCGAGGAGTGAGGGGAGGTTCCCCAACGGCCTCTCCAAGAAGGAGACTGGCTATAAATCTGAATAATCCACAGGACCCCTAATGTGGATGTCACGTATGCATATGATAGAAACCAGAACATCCCAAATATGTTCTCCAAGTTTCATCAAAGGACTCTGGCCAGTCAGTTTTGAATGATGGGTAACTGAGAGAATCTGTGTTTATACATACTCCGTGCCCTTAGAGTTTTATAACCTAAAACCCATAAAAAAACACATGTATGTGCACTTAGGGGTAGAGCCACTTCCGTAACTTCACTTTGGATGTCCGCAGTCGGGTTGAGGGCAAGATTTGTGAGCAGTGGGGTCCTGAGAACTCTGAGTTTGACTTTAGGGAGGGAGCGGGAAGGGTTGGCAGCAGTGGGCACGTGCTTCCTTTCGAGGAGCTGGGGAATTTCCTCCTTGGGGACAGCGTGCATCACATTTCTCCTTTTTCTTTACCCTCCAGGAGTTAAATTCAGAACTCAACTTTAATCCTGAATTTTTTAATTGTTTCAGATGCGAAGGGCTGCCCATCTGGGTTCTACCCTTTCCTCTTGAGTGTCTTGGAGAGGGGGCATGTCACTGGTGAAACTGAAGGGTCGGGAGACATCAGTGGATCCGTGCGCCAATGGCCTCCTCTGGAGGGGTCAGCTTTGGGACTGAGGGCACCTCAGGCTGGGCCAGAAGCAACGACAATGCCACATTCACTAGTTTATACCCTTAGAAAAGACTTCCTTGGAACAAAATGTTAGTAGAATTTGAAAGCTCTTGTGCCCCGTGATTTCTGAAACCTCTTTCAAGTTTGGAAACTTCTAGACTAACAGCAGGAGTCAGAAGACGGGACTTCTGGTTCGGGCTCTTCTGCTGACCTGTGTGTGGTTGAGGCCAGTCCCTCTGCCTCTTCGCCGTGTCTCGTCTTCAGGCTTCTCATCTGCAAAGTTAGGGAACTGAATGCAGGAATTTGAAGGCTGCCTTCTGTTCTCTCTCCTCTGACTTTCCTGTGTCTGTTCCTGCAGCAGGTGGCCTGGGGAGGAGGGTAAACCCGCTCAAGAGAGGAAGATGGCACTGTTCTCTCCCTTGTTTTCTTTTCTCTTGCTTTATGTTTCTACTGGATCCATTTCAAGAAAAGTGAATGAAAGAAAGGACAAGGAGAGGGTTGGATAAGCATTTAAATATGGCATCATTGTGAAACTCTTTTATTTGCTCAACGGAAGATTCAGGAAAATGACCTGTAGGTTCTAGGAAGGACTGAGTCAGGCTGGATTACCTCACAGCATCGCAGTCTCGCCTATTTACAGCCAAGCGGACTGCTGACCTGACAGAACAAGTCGGGTTTCCTCCCTGCTGGCTTCCGCCTGGGTGATGCTCGGTCACGCTCTCCCTGACTGTGGTTGGTGTCTGGAGCCTGCCCGGCTGCCTCGTGGGGAATGGGCAGGGCAGTTTCACTGGAGCTCTCTCTGCAAGAGTGTCCTTTAATAAGCTTCACACCTGGTATCCTTGGGGCAAGCTTTCTCGTAAGCTAGGATGTGGTATCAAAAAGTCATCCCGGGTTGTGTCGTGCTTCATCACTTGCGGTTCCACGTATTCTATTCCCATCCCCACCAGAAGTCGGGGGCAGGGGGTGATACTTTGGCCCCAGATGGAGTGTACGGCTCACAAAGGGGAAGCCATTGACTCAGGGGTTCTCAAGAGAGCCCAGGGGGTGCCTAGGACGTCTGCCCGGGCTCAGGAAAGGGCTCGTGCTGTAGGTGCGAAGGCCTGTAACAGATGGTGCTCACCTGGTCCCCCTACATCCCCACCCCCGTGGCATCTGGAGCTCCATCTCAGGCCTCTGAGGTTCTTTCTAAAAGTGTTAGTGCTTTCTCCCTTCACTTCCTGTTTGCATCAGGATTAGTCCCTAAAAGACTTTTCTTTTAAGAAGAGTTTTTTTAGCCTTATCAACATTTCTTCTCTCCTTCAGACCTTCCCTTTTGCATATCAGTTTTACCTCCATTTCCTACAATATTGGTGATAGATAGACCATGGCAGTCAGATTCATCCCATGGCAAACGGGAAGCAACTGCTTTTCACAGACATCGGGTATTTGGAGGCAGGGCTGTAATTACAGAGGCGACCACTTGGAGAGAAGTAATTCCATGGAGCTTGTAAACATTAATCACCAAATCAAAGAAATAGACTCGTCCCTTCCTCGTCTACAGACACAGGCTCTGGATGGTCATGGTAAGTCTCGGTGGCATTTTCTCCCCTTCCAGATTGTTCTTGAAGATGTTCATTTAACCTAGTGGTTCAACCTAGTTATTTAACCAAGACGTTCATTGAACCTAGCTTTAATTGTAAAAGAGGAAATTATCAGATTAAGTTCCCTGCAAACTCTAACTTCCTTAAAATTGGCTTGGGACGCTCACAATGACTTAAAAATCTAGTTGTAGACATTACATCTACTTTATGGCATCATTTGACCCAAGGTATTTCTAGAACATTATAAGAATAAATTTTGAACTTAGGGCATCCTGCCATGTGAAACAATTAGAAAGAACATTCTACTTTAATTTTGTTTTAATTTAGGGGCAAGTTTTCTACTGAAAAAGTAGAACTCAGGAGAGATGCAAACACTGCAACAAGGAAGCAATACAAAGGAGAACCTGATCAGAAAATACACCTTGTGCTTTTCTTTACGAAATATTTCCCCTTAGCTGCTTAGACAAAGATGGTAATAGTCCGCTGGAACGCTCTGACTCAAGGGTATTCAGTAGGAATGTTGTATAAACCATTGCTTTGAAGTGCTGGCTGTCATAGTTATTTATTTATTGCCTTAGAAGAAAGGGGACTCAAGTTTTCCTCATTACAATACCTTTGTCCGCAGGACTTTGAAATGGTTTCTGGCATCAACCAATCGTGCTTCACTAGCAGGCTGGCCAGAAGACAGTTTCCAGTAGTGCTTCCAAATAGGGTGTTCCAAGCTGAAAGGCAAAGCTTGCAGAGAAAACACACATGGGAAGACAAGATGCTAAACGGCTCCTCACACTAACGTAATCCTGTAGTGCTAGCACTGACCCTGCGATGTATCAGCAAACATTTGTTCATCGAGCAGGTGCTGACCACTGAGTGAATTAGCCCGCTGAGACTGGGGAGCTCTGCGGAGCCCTGCGTCATGTCCCTTCCGGAGATCTGCAGCTCCTCTGCCTCCCTAATCCGTGTGGTCAGCTGGCACTGCCCTAAGCACGCTCCTCCCACGTTCCTCTCAACTATCCTTGATTTTCCGCCCTCTCTGCCACCAGGCCCAGTTCTTCTCTCCTGAGATTTTATTATGGCACCGAGAGAGACATGTGACAGCCATAAAGGAAGGGGTGGGGAGCCAGGTAAGGGGGTATTAAATCAGGGATAGATGTCCAGCAAGAAAAAGTTAGAAAGGCAATTCTCAAACATACTCATTTTCCTCCTGTTTGGAGAATCCACCTAGTATGGTCAGGGTTATTTTTCACAGGACAATTTCCCTGAGTTAATCTATACTATAATAGAATTGGGACCCAAATGAGATTAAAGCACTTTCTTAGATGAGATCAAGAAGCCAACTAAAATATGATCATCTCAACCAGGGGCATAGACTTCAGAGTAGAGGCTCACTTTTGGGGAGGGGATTGCCTAGGAGAGGCACGAGGAAACCTTCTGAGCCTGGACATGTTCTCTATCTTGACCTGGGTGATGGCTATGTGGGTATAAAAACATGTGGAAAATCTCCAAGCTTTACAATTTAAGATCAAGCACTTTACCATAAAGAAGCCATATCATAATAAAAAAATAAACAAGATGAGCCAGCCTGGTGGCACAGTGGTTAAGTGCGCACGTTCCGCTTTGGTGGCCTGGGGTTCGCCTGCCTGGATCCTGGGTGCAGACATGGCACCACTTGGCAAGCCATGCTGTGGTAGGCATCCCACATATAAAGTAGAGGAAGATGGGCACAGATGTTAGCTCAGGGCCAGTCTTCCTCAGCAAAAAGAGGAGGATTGGCAGCAGATGTTAGCTCAGGGCTAATCTTCCTCAAAAAAAAAAAGAAAGAAACAAGAAGAATATAATGAATGTAAAACGAGTTGTGAAACTGAAAATCCTAACCAACTGTGACAGTCCCCTGAAAAGCAATGGTTGGTGTAGCAACGACACCAATGAAAGAGAAGTATACACCCTAGAACCCAAGAAACACAGCCGGAGATCCATAATTTGGTAGCATTTCCCAGGGAATTTCTAAGATGGAGTGAGGGGCCCTGACAACCAGAAGCAGAAGGGAGAGAGGCCATCTGGTAAGTTTGTCCAGAGGTCTTATTTTTTTTTCTAATTGCACTCTCAACATTTTAGCCCCTCATTCTAAATGAATGTTAGTTTTCTGGTAGATATGCCTCTTCGGAGTCTGCATGGCTTCACGAGCAGGTTTCCCAAGTCTGCTTCCCACCACGAGCCAGTCTTCAAAGTTCTGGAGTAACTGGGCTAATTACAACTCCTGGACCCGTAACACCCCACCAGCCTGCGAGGCCCAGAGTCCTCTCAGCTTCCTCCTATAGATGCCCTGGCAGGAATCCTCTGGCTGAGGATTTGGGAAGAATTGAGGAGGGCATTATTTGGTAATGCCACGTTTTTCTACCTTAAAAAGGGGGGAAACTAAATTGGTGTTAAAAATACAACTCTCTCAATTCACATTTTTCTTTTGTGAAGTAATGTTGCTGCCGACGCTAAATATGTTTCGTAACACTTACTGTACCGCGTTTGGTAGGTTGGCGTTGCCCTGTATAAAAGGATCATAAAGAAGAGCATCTGGAAATATGGGAAAATGGACTTCATTTCAATATGTTTAAAATGCAATGGTTACCAGATGTCAGTTTTAAGGGATTTTTGAAAACAGTATCTTTTAAAAGGCTGTGAGTTCATTCAATATTTTCTTTTCTAGAATTTCCTCTGACCAATTTTCTGTAACTATTTCATTTATGGAATTAATGAAGAAATACATTTTAAGCATATATCTAATGCCAAAAATAAAACAAAACTTCCTAGAACAAAGCAAAACAAGTCAACACAAAATAAAAAGGTCCTAGTAGGAGGTCTCAGGAAATAATTTAAAGTATGGGTTTAAATTTACTCCAAATTCCAGTAGAATCGGAACTGAACAGAAAGACAGCTGAGAGTACCCAAGATCCTTTTGCTTAAACATCACTATGTGATAATCTGTTGAATGTGTTGAGATCAATGCAAAATTGCCTTCTCTCCTGCTGACACGTTTATTGTTATACGTGCTTCTTATTAGCAATGATAATATTTTAGACCTCTTCTGCTTATGCCTCATAAAATTGCCCCAATTTCATTCACTTTGTTGGCCAGTGTAAATGTGTAACATTTTTTAGAAAATGTCAAGGGAAAAGTGTGCTGGTCATTTACTTCCTAGGACATGGTATATGTATAGACACTCCTTATATATTTGCTGACTGGCTGAAGGGGAAATTCATTTCTGAGTGTTATTCTGACATGCCCAGGACATGGAACACAGTCATCCACACGTGGCCTGGGCAGTTGTTTACGTGTAAGGGGTGGTGGAGATTTGAGAGAATAATTCTCCCAAATTTCACAGCCTCTCAAGAAGCCTATGTGTACAATTGTGAAAAACAGATACTTGCTATTTCGGTGATCTTCTTTGCTGTTCTCTTTTGGAAAAAATCATTCTGAAAAATATGTGAGGAGCTAATAAGAATGGAGCAAAAAGAAAGTATTTTATAATTTGCACCTCAAATGTAAAATAGAAACAAGTCATCATAAAATATTTTTTCCAGCACATTTCAATCACTTTGCTAAATTGTAATAATGCAGACATCTTTGATAGCATGCAAAAGCAGGAAATTGTACAGGAGACAGAACAACAGTGAAGAGAACTCTGGTGCTGCCCTCAATCACAGGAAAGCTGGAGCCTGGGTAAACCCAAAATAAAAGGGTCTGACCATTTTTAAGTGTGTTTATGTTGCTTAAACTTCATCAATGATGTCACCAGGGAAACCGAGGCCAGTCCCGCGCTGAGGCTTTCTCTATTTTTTGGACTCTGATTTGGGCAAAGGCATCTCTCTTAGCTCCCGTCTTACCTGTCTAGTGAATTGATTTGATTTTGCTAGCATTTATCAAACTGCATTTCTGAGCACCCAGGACCACGTAATGGAAACTACTAAAAAGAAGTCAAAACAACGTGAGCCGTGAGCACAGGAAGCTGACAGATAGGCCGAGAGGCCAGGTGGGAACTGGAAACGTGCTTCTCGTAACTTCATGCTTGAGATTTGCTGGAGCCTCCAAAACCTTTGATGGGTCCTCATCGTGAGGCGCTCAGCTGCCACTCATCAAAGTGGGAGAATGTAATGCAGCCCTTCTTCACAGAGGCCTCCAGGGAGGTTTCTAATTGAGAACTATGTGGTCAGAAGGTTGTGAAATCGTGACTAACACGCAAGGTGAGAGCAAATCTCCCCATTTGGAAGGCTTTTTCAGCAACAACAGCATTTTTGCACATGTCCAAGCAGTCTGAAATTTTCTTCAGAAAAAAACATCTACAGATCTTCAAAATGAATCTACTGTGTTTCATTTGGGCCTAAGAAGTGCTGCTTTTAAGACTTTAAGGAAGGCAAGGGGGGTTAGGGTTGTTTCCACTCGAGTCTCCCAGGGGGCTAATAAAACCCAGTCAACAGCTCTGTACAAACATGGAGACAGTTAACTCTATATAAATATTTTAAAAGAACTTTACTATCTAAAATAAATTTTTAGTCAAGATGATGTGGATTAAGGCTGCCCCAGCTAGAGAAGCCCAAGTTGACCTGGCCTACATGCCAAACTATATGACCCAGTGGACTTTTTTTTATGGTATGAATTAGGGCTGCCCCAGGGAGAGAAGCCCAGGGCATCCTCACCTACATGCCGATCTATATGGCCAGATTCGTATCTAAAGTTATATGACCACACAATAACCAGACCCCATCTGCACTGAAATCATTTAATGACTTTTTACCTCATCTTTTCTTTTCTCCAGTAAAAATAAGTCACATACCCATGCCTTATAAAATTAGCCCTAACCCTCAACTCAGAGCAGCAGCAGGAGCTCTGACTGCCCATGGGTCCTGTCCCCATGCAGAAGCAGCAGCAGGAGCTCTGCCTGCCCATGGGTCCTGTCCCCATGCTATTCCACACTATTCTCTAAATAAAAGAGCACTACTGCCAGATCTTGAGAGTCTAAGAAATCTTTCTTTCGACTCCTCGGCTCACTGACCCCGCATCAAAGACACTTCAACAACAACCTGTCAAAAAATTTCCCATCCCTCAACAACATTTCACTTCTTGACACATGATCTTTGAAAGAATACTATGTTGCTGGTAGATCTTATTGTTTTTATATAAGCATATATATTTATATCTTATATAAATGTATCTTATTATATTCATAGATAATTTATATATGGCATTTATATAATATTTGTATAATAAATATATTAAATACTATATAAACAAATTATTGTATAATTTATCTATATATGTTATATATGAAGTATATAATATATAGATATATATTATATAACTATATAACTATATATATATAAAACAAATCTATATTTTTTAAAACTTGGGCCTCCAGATATCACAGAAACTGAAGCTGAAAACTCAGAAGGTTGACAGGACTTGGTAAAACCTTTTGATTATACCTCTTTAGACTCACGTTTGGAATTGAGCACGCTCTCTCCTAGCTAGCAGGATGTTTCAGCTGGAATCTTTTTTACCATATTTCTAAGATTAGAAAGAAAGGTGTCTCGTCATCCACAGGAATTTAGCAGTCAAAGACCATGCCAGATAAATACTGTGAAAACGGGTATCGCATCCTAAACTAAAAAAAAACAGTAAATCCTCGACCAAACACAGAGCATCGGGACTTAGCCTACTGTGCCAGTGGTGTTGGCAAACCTTTGTTCCTCTAAACCAGGGTGTGGCCAGATAGTCTTGCCAACAAAGAGTCAATATTTGACCAACGCTTTGGCTCAATGCCCCAGTATATTGGCATGAGTCCCACTTCCGGGAAGGAGCAAGACAGACAGACCGCTGAACACACTCCCTCCAGCGTCTTTGCTTTGTCTGCTTCAGGCTTCACTCTATCCCACTGCTAACAGCAATCGACAACTGCAAGCCCTTCATTTCCTCCAGACCTGTTTTCTAGTCATTGACTTCCAAACAGGGCTACTGATTAAAATAGTAAGGAGCTAATTCCTTTCGTGTAAACCCCCCCGCCCCCCAGCCTGAAACTAAAAACAATCAGCAGCAAAGAAAAAAACTGACGAGCTGAATAATTACTCACATCCTGTTGTTAAAAAGTCATACACAGCTCATGGAAATGACAGCACCGTGTCAACAGGTATCATGACATCTGAGTGTGTCAGAGGGAGTCAAGATGCATGGGAAATTGACCTGTTCAGGTTGGTGTGGACAAACGAGATGTAATATACTTCCTGTCTCCCAGTGGTTTTGATCAGAACTGCCCACATTATCTATATTCAATTTCTATGGTCTTCCGGAGGCCATTTAACTGCTTTTCAAGTTTCTGGGGCTGAAGTAAAGCGGATTAAACACCAAGATAGGCCACATTGCCTGGAGGAAGGAACCTGGGATGATTACCCTAAAAGCCAGGTTCCTCTAGTTTCGACTTCATACCAACTAATTTGGGCAGGTTACAGCCTCTCAGTTTCTCATTTTCTTCATCAGTCAAATGAGGCTAACAGCCTCACAGAGTGATGCTGAGAATCAAGAGAGATTATAGATAGAAAAGATTTTGAAGTTAAAAGAGCTGTTTAAATGCAAGTGATTATTATGGGGGAAAAAAAAGGCTTCTGTAGTCTACTTGGCTAGAAAACCCATAGGCTGGTAGAGCTGCAAGGAACCTGAGAAGTTGAGTTCAACCCCCTAATTTTGCAGATGGGAAAACTTTGACCCAGAGAGCCTGAAATGCACAGGTAATTCCCATAATTCTTGGTAATAATAATAATTAGAGGGTTTACTCTGGGCCAGACGGTATGCTGAGCACTTTACATACATTATCTCATTTAATCTTCTCAATGTCCCCATTAGGTGGGTGTGAGGCTCAGGTAACCAATTTCTCGAGGTCACATAACTAGTGACTGGTCGGGCTCTGATTCCAAGGGTAGCGTGTCAGACGCCAACGCCAATGCTCTGGACCACCTGGCTCTACTGTCTGATAGTGTCTAATTAGCCTTGTAGGCTGGCTAATAAGCATGAAGAAGAAACTTCTTTCTTCTCTCTGAGAGCAGCTACTCAGCCAATAGACAGAAAGTGAGCAGAACAGCAAGTCCATCTATCGTGGACTACACATGTAGGACGAGGGGTGGGTCCTATTCCTCAAGAGTCAACCACACATCCTGCATATCCTTCCCTTTGGCGCTCTGAATCTACGACCCAGGCATCTTTCACAGACACTAGGGGACACAGGCAGCTCTGGTCCATTTGTTTCCAATCGATAAGCCCTTTTACAGAAACGTGTGCAATGTAATGTGGGATGCTTTCACAGCATAAGAGTGTCTTGTGGCTTGCCTTTTGCAGATATAGTAGCCCGCATCCCACACGGAATAGTTCTAACCTCTGTAACCAGTAGGACAGTGCAGAAATAAGAGTTGATTTAATCTCAGATTCAGTGCATACAGAAGTTTCTGGTTCCAATATTAGCGTGGACGATTTTCAGAGCTACTGTGGACCAGAAACTCCTTTTGTGCCTCCAGTTCTTCCCTTCCTCGGGGCCGTGTCTAGAGTTTCCCAGGCTTCCTCCACCATTGTGTGATAGGCGTGGAGGAGGGGACAGATGGCTTGTCTCCGGGCCTTCCAATTATAGAGGATTTGTCCTTAAGGATCTGAGGGACTACACCTGTGAGGCCACATCAGCACCTCGACTTATAAGATGAGAGTCTGGACTTGGGGTTTACTGATGTGCTGGGATGGGACCTTCTCGGGCTTTGGGAGGGAGTGAGCACATTTTGCTTGTGGGAGGAAAATGAATCACTGGGGATCGGGGGGACTGCAGTAGCCAACCTCCATGCTGATTCCTCCAGGTTCTCGCTTCCGCTTATTCATGCCCCGTGTGGTCCACTTCTACAGCGAACCACTCTGACGTCTGAAACCAACAGCCAACGGCACAAGTGCAGACTGTGACTCGAGACTATATCATGAAAGTCACTGCAGTTTCCACTTTGTTTCTCTGGGACCCCTTGCTCTGGGGGAAGCCAGCCTCCATGTCGTGAGGACACTCAAGCAACCCTATCAGGGGCCCAGGTGGGGAGGAACTGAGGCTTCCCACCAACAACCAACATTGATTTGCCAGCCATCTGAGTGAGCCATCTTCGAAAGAGAGACTCCAGCCCCGGTCAGACCTTCAGATAATTACAGCTTCAGCCAACATCTATTGCAACCTTAGGAGACACTCTGGGCCAGAACCTCCAGCTAAGCCACTCCTGAATTCCCGATCCTGTGGGAGACATACATTTTTATTGTTGTTTTAAGCTGCTGAGTTTTGGGGTTAATATGTTACAGAGAAATAGATACAGCCGAATATTGAAACATGCCTATCCCAACCATTTAACTGACTTCAGGGACAATTTTTCAACCATAATTTTAGGATTGAAAAAGCTAAAATGGTAGGTCGGAGTATTCATTTCAAATGCAATGTGTGTGTGTGTGTGTCCCTGAACTATTACAAATTATTATGTCTCTAGACATTCTGAGGCTTACCTTTACTTTTTTCCTACCAATTTCTCCTGAGGTGGTCTTGAGGATGACTAGTTACTTAACTGCTAACAACTGTCCAAACAACGAGACTTGTAAGGCACAGAAACATACCTGGGAAGAGATTACAAGTAACTTCTGTGCCCAAATTCCTTTGGGGATTTCTGAGCAAAAATTCCTTCTTTTTACTATTCTTTCTTAAGGAAGATGATTAAAGAAATCCCATCTTTCCCCTAAGAATTTTTAAAGACAAAATTAAATGTGATAAAGTATAGCCAATAATTAAAAACTAGCACAGCTTTTCCTCAGTGCTTGCCCAGCCCCCCGACCTCCATTTTGTAAAAATTTGGAGCATCATCCACTTCCTGTAATCACGACTTTTAAAAATTTTAAATTTTAGGGGCTGGCCCCGTGGCCGAGTGGTTAAGTTCGCGCGCTCTGCTGCAGGCGGCCCAGTGTTTCGTTGGTTCGAATCCTGGGCGCGGACATGGCACTGCTCATCAGACCATGCTGAGGCGGAGTCCCACGTGCCACAACTAGAAGAACCCACAACTAAGAATACACAACTATGTACCGGGGGGCTTTGGGGAGAAAAAGGAAAAAATAAAAAAAAAATCTAAAAAAAAAAAAAATTTTAAATTTTAAAAATGTTTCTGTTTTTCCTTTTATAAAGTCTTTATCGTCTCTGAGGTCAAGATTCTAAAATCTTTCAGGGAAGATTATTGACATTGGTAAGGCAGAATTCACTTTGTTTTGGGGTAAGAGATTGTTACATTCATAAAATATGCTTGGCACATTTCAGGGACTGTAAGGTCCCCAAATAAACATAGAAAAAAAGAACGAAATCTGTGAAGCAAGACAGGAGGTTATGAGAATGTTTTAAACAACCGGAAATGTTTAAAGGAGATTTATGATGATTCTCTTCCCAGACATTTATAAATATTTCCCATAGGTGATCATCTTTTTCTAGTCGATGCCTAGTCTATTTCCTGCATTGGAGAAATCTCTGTTGGGCTCTTTCTAAGCCCTAAACCCTTTAATTTACCACGCTCAAAGATGTACACAATTTGTGTGTACTCATACTCCCAGCTCAGAAAAGGACAGCGTTAGAGTCCTGGAGGATTTGCAGGATGATCCAACCCCAGTTTTGTCCTTTCCAAGCAAGGGACAAGTGGATGTCCTCTTGAGAAGAGAGAGCTGAAGAGCGAGTACGGAGAACAGAAGGTAGGCGGAGGAGGGGAGGAAGTGAGGATATGACATCATACAGGTACGTTCCAATTTCCCCTGAATGAGAGTTGAACACAGAAGAAAATCAGTTTCACTTTAACAGGTATTACTTTATTATTGCTTAATAAATTTCTATCCAAACATAACGTAGACTTTCAGTCGAGTATTATTTATTGGTGTTAAATAAGTTGACTACGAATCAGAATCATGTGTCTCTATCATCCGATTGTGTCTGATTCTCATCCAAGCCTAAAGCTCCGTTGCTTAAATTTGGATTGTCATGCTAATGGTATATACACATACACAAACACACACACTTTTTTGAAGTCTATAACGTATATACAATAAAGGGCACCAACTTCAGTGTACAGCTAGATGGCTTGTACGTATGACTCCATCCATGCAACTACCACCCAGGACAAGATAGTAAGAAGCTCCCTCGGGCTCCCTCCCAGTCGGTAACTAGCCACCTTCCCCCCAAGGTAATAACTATTCCCGCTACTATCACCAAAGACTAGTTTCACATGGCCACTTTTAAAAAGTAAAATAAATCTCAAAGCCTCATAAATAGTAATGTCCTTGTTGTTTCCCAGCCTGTAGGAATTGGAAGTGATGACATCATAAAGCTTGTGAGGAAACATTTGCTATAAAATCTTCTTGTAGGATGCTGCTTCTTTGGCATTGTGAGGATGCAGGGGAGCAATGGAGACTATTAAAAGTCCGCACCTGTCTATAGGGAGAAATGAAAATGCATATCTTGTGGGCTTTAAAGGAAAGTTTTCCTTTGTCCCATGGGTGATGTTTGAACCCTGTTATAACCGTTGTTCAAAATCATGATGAATAAAAGTAAAAATAGCCTGCACTGCACAGTACCAACTGCTCATGCATCTCTTTTTAACAACAACGAGAAATCCAGAACCCAGACGCGCAGACTTTCCAGAGACATAGGCAGATAGAGACAGAGAGAGACCAAGCCATTATTTTCTTAAAAATCTAAACACTATTAAGAATTTGCTGTTGTTGTTTTGAAATGACTGCACTTAACCTTCACACACTGAGACTGATCTCCTCTGTGCATTTTGTGTGCAGACGGTCCTTCAGCTGGTTCTTGCTCGGTTGAGAGAGCACTGTCATTGCTGATGCAGGAAGTCTATTTTGAATATTGCAGAAGAAAATGCACCAGATATATCCTTACCACGTTTTCAAAAGAGGTCCATTTTGTGTTATTCCTCAGGAGGAGAAAAGCTGAAAACAAAACACTCAGTGAAAGCTTAGTGTTTCACCTCGGCCTTTGTAAATAGCCTGCAACTTAGAGACAGTGAATTAAGAAGCCCGTGTTGAATTAGAAATTAAAAATAGAGGCACTAGTGAGAAATGTATTTAAGGACCAGCCCACACTGCAGTGAAAGTCGTGTTCACAAGAATTAGGATGATTCTTGCTGGCATGCTGCTAACACAATTTCTCTGGCCAGGAAAGATAAAAATATAGGAGATTTTTTGGGGGTTTATTATTTTAAAAACATATTAATTTTCATACTGCTATAAATGTCAAGGCACTTATTTATGCTTTAGCATGCATTTATCCTTTTGTCAGTTTTATAATGAATTAGACTGAAGAGACAGTGCAGTAGTGACATTTAAAGTATATGTGATATTTTCATAGAATATAACCTTATGTCAATGTGTTTGAGCTCAATTTTTATCAGTTTTTCATATAGAGTCCTGAAGTGGGATTCCAGTGAAATCATTAACAGGGGCATGTTTAAATTACAATACATTGTCCAGAAGGAATCTGGCGTGTCCTTCCATGTTTACATACACATGCGCGCGAACACACACATAAGCAGGTGTAAACTTTGGAATATATTATCAAATAATAAAGGGACTACTTCAATAAGAACCCACAACCAAGAACTATACGTCCTCTAACATCCTATTTCATAAGAGTAAACTCTGTTCCCAGATTAAAGCATGGCAGTGTTTTGCCAACAGAGCTCAGAAGGCTACCCTTTGCTAGAATATATGTAGCTACTATCTCAATATATTCTGGAGCGGGAAATTCCTTGACACCACCGAAATAAGCTTAAGTGGAGGCGTTTACTGTTTTGGTTCCCTAAACTTTCTGAAAGGGTCTTCTACTCTTTATTAGCTCTAAGAGAGTAAGGGCAATCTCTTGATAATCGATAAATCAATTCACAGTGTAAGGTTTATTTAAATGAACAAACCCAGACTCATAAACTTGCCATTTATATGCTTTATTGTCTGGTTCTCTGCCTGTCATCTCTGGAGCTGTGATGCTCTCACTATCCAGCCATTACATTTTCTCTTCTTTCTCACACTGATTCTTCCTTCTCACTGAGGCAGGCCACGCACAAGTGGTGGTCTTCCACTTTTCACAGCTCAGGTAATTCCCCCTCAGCTGGGTTTATTATGGACACAATATCCTCTTGAATTCCATTCCTCTCTCAGCTTTATTCCAACTCTTTCTCTTTTACCTCAGAACAAGCCCCTGATGTTTTTCTCTCACTCGTGTTCTCTTCTTGTCTTTGTCATCTCAAAGATAAAGATAATGTGAATCATGGACGATAAGCCCCACACTCTTACATGGAATGTCTTGAGTTTCAAAGTCTGATTAAATATCACATAGAGCTATTTCCTCTGCTTCCCTTCTAAACCTGTTTAAAGTATCCAGAAGTTCCCAGCAGACATTCTATGATTCTCTTGCTAACTCCAAATCTTTTAATAAAACCAGTTTTGCTTCAAATGCCAGCATAAAGACAGGATCAACAAGAAATCATATTAAGTGGTATTGCTCTTCTGTTTCGTTTCATTACTATTCATTACTATTATAGAAATAGTGCCTCTTTATTTTTCATGGTAAGTTAAACAACTTCAGGCATGTTATAGTTTAAATGAGCTTTTGTGGGCTAGCCTTGGCTCATACTGTGCACTCATTCCTGGTCTGTGTCTGGACGTGGACAGCTGAACCCACCTTCACTGTGCTCCCTGCTTCCGTCTTTGCCTCTCCTGCCATTTTTCACCCAACAGTCAGAGTGATTGTTTAAAAGTGTCACCAGAACTGGTCACTCCCATGGCCTCAAGCCTCCAAAGATACCGTATTTAAAATAAAATGCAAAGGCTTCACAAGATCCATAGCCCACCAGGTGCTACATAATGTGATCCTGTATTTGCTCCAGTCGGGTGTCCTTCCGTGCTCCCTCTCTCCCACACTCCGGACAAACTGAACTGTTTGCTATTCTTTCAAAACACCAAGTTTGTTCCCTGTCTCTAGAAGGCTCCCTCCAGATTTACTCGGATCTGGACTCCCAGGTCACTTCAGGCTGGTCCACTTTTAGGTAAGACTTGAATGGCCAGGTGGTGAGGGACTGAATGATGAGATAGGGTATTTGGATTCACTGTCGTGTAGATCACACCCAAGCAGAGTGTGGGTGGCCGTCTAAGGAAATCGTGAGAAAGAGAAGACAGGGGAGCGGCCTTGGGAACGGTCCACAGTTAGGGGCCCTGGAAGGACAGAGGGAAGGAGAAAGTGAGAGCATCCGAAAGTCTTTGACTATCCGTGATGTGGGAATGCAAAAACATGTGGATGAATAATCCAGCAAAGTCAAGGTTAGGAGGTGGGAGGACCAAGGAGACAGCCATTGGCTTTACTGACATATTGCACTATTTCAGTGTGGAAAATGTCCTTCGTACTTCAAATGTCTGTCTTAACTAATGAATTTTTTGGATGACTTTTGAAAGTATCTTGTATGTTTATGAAGTGAACTTTTGTGTGCCCAACACTCACCCTATTTTGATGATTCTTACTTGCTCTCCATCACAGGCACAGCAGTAAGGAAGTCTGTGCACATATCATCGTTCCTGGAAGGCTTCTGTGAAATTGCTGCCTGTAAAAGATGGAAGCTGTGATACATAAGGGATTTTGGATTATCAGGAGACATTCTCAGAATAAGATTCAAATCAGAGAGAAAAAATATCTGTTTTAAGTATACTTTATTCCTCTGTGTATGATTTGGATGACAAGTCTACAGAGCTAGGTTAATGTCAGCTAAACGTTACCATGGAACCCCTCCTGGCATGGCATAGACTAAAGCAGCACGCCTATTAGTAAAAGAACCGCTTTTTATCTACTGTCAGTGTGATGGAAGTCCTGTACTCAAGCAAAGTTATAATTATATGTAATTAACTTTTCCATTTTCAACTAATTAAATTAGGGGAAGGCCTGAAAACCCATGATCCCTGTATAACAGAGTGTATTGAAGATTGAATGTTTGAACAGTTCATCAAAGAAGGCATATCTATGATGGTTTCCTCTTATCCCTCTTGTTAATAAAAAGTCCAGTGGCTCCAGAATGGAAATGCCAAGCTGTGAAATTACACGGTATTAGGTTGAGAGTAAATTTGCTGTCATAGTTTTAACACGCATTTTTAAATTCAGATCTTGAAAGATCTAAAGCAGTGTAATTTGTAGATTGAAAACACCATAATTAATACAAAATGTTTCAAAAATCAAACAGAAGATAAACCCTCTGAATAACATCTAAACAAAGACAGGTGAAGAGATAGCATATCCTTACTGGCTGACAAAACTTACTCTCACATATAAATTCATTTAATTTACTCATTTCTGGCTGCTAGGGACCAGATTGTCTTTCAAATGTTACTGATATTAGAATTTCAGATGATAAATTCTGCATCATAGATAGGTAAACATGAGAACAGTTTACATTTTCAAATGATACAATCCCAAATATGTATGCAGAACATGACTTTGCCATCAACATGAACTTTATTTACCAAACGTAAATTAAAATTGATCATGAAAGAATATCTAATGTTACAGAAGGGAAGAATTATTGTTGCAGAAAAGTACTTTCTGAGATGGGAAAATTCTAAGTAAAAAAAGTCTACAAAAATAATAAAGAATGACATTTTGTATGTGTATATGCAAAAAAGGGTATATGTTTATTAAAAACTGAAATGGCATATACCAAAATGCAATATGTTGGGTTGACAGATTAATTTACTTTTTGCTTATTTGCGTTTTCCGGATGTTCCGCTGGGCACCTGTATTACTTTGGTATTCATTCTATAACCATTTATGAAACCGTGTGCCAGGCACTGCATGAGATGTGTATTCAATAGTAAAGCAGAGACATACTCTCTGCCAATTTGGGCTGATATTTATAACACATAGTCTGCTTTAAAATTTATATTCCCTAATGGTTAAGAGCGCAGACCTTGGTGACAAATTGCCTATGGTCAAACCCCAGTTTTGCCGCTTCCTAGGTGTGACTTTGGACAAGTTGTTTGACCTCTTCCATGCCTCAGAGACCTCATAAGTACTACAAGGACAACAGTACTAGCTACCACACAGGATGTTTGAGAAATGACTGAGTTGATGGCTGCAAGGCACTTAAATCAGTGCGAGCATCTGGTAAACCCTTTGTAAGTGTAAGCTATTATATACTTTAATATTATGGAAACCTTATTATAAGGACCGTGTTCCCGTTTTACTGTTAAACATATCATTGCAGACATTAGTCTTTAAGATTTCCATTTCTGTGTTTACACAATGGTCAGCATACACTTGGCTTGTCTGAAAAGAAGGAAAATTTTTCCTACCCATCTTTAATGTGGGAAGAATAATTTTACCCAATGGACTTGATATAAATTGGAGTTATAGGATATGAGGAAGAAAGGATGCTCTGAAGATATAATGTAATTATTATTTAAAAAATGGATATAATTTCTATCTCCCTACTTATCAGGTTTGATTAATTACTGTTAATTAAACTGCTCTCTGATATGCAGTTTGTAGTATGTATGAAGGCTCTGAAAATTGCCAGTTGCTTTTTTTTAATTGCTATTTGAAGTTTTCAAGTTTTCTCCCAAAAAAATAAACAGAGCTGAAGGTGGAAAGGTATGAGGGATGGGATAGGGGCCAACGTAGGGGGTTTGCCTTTAAAGTCAAATCAGCTATTATGCTAGTCAACAAACAACAAAAAAAGGACCATTGCTCCGTCACATTGTTGTTAATGGAAAACACCAGAAAAGCTGGGCCCTAGGGTGACGTACTGTGTCTTATGCTTGTTTATTATTCAGCCATTTCTCCCTAATTACATGAGGTAGTTCCTTCAGCTTCTCTGACAGAGACCGACCTTGTGCGCCTGGCACCGTTCCAATGCCAGCTTCTCTGCAGCACAGACAAAGACAAATAAGGTGTAGACCTGCCCTCAGGAAGTGCACCGCCCGGTGGGGCAGCAGACGCGACTGGTCAGTGCGTTACCAACAGAGAAGAGCTCCAAGGGGCGGTGCTTCTCTTCCTGGCAATGAATATGTGACAGTTTTTCATGGCACCTTTGCTATCATAAAACTTCTGTAGAACCCACACATTCCTGTGCAGATCAGCACTGATTCCTATATGTATTTGTGATTCCAGCAAATAATCAAGGTTTGACACAAAGATTGAACAGAATGGGAGGGCTTTGGGGTGGGGGCTGCAGAAAGACAAGCTTGAGTTCCTAGACAGGGCATTTTTTGGTAAAACTCAAAGAACTGATGCTCACATCTTCATGGGCTGTGCTTGCGGACTTTTAAAACCTTCTCCCCTACTTCCACTGTCCTGGGACCCCCTCCTTCCAAAGGGCGTGAGCTTGGCGCTTCTGCGAATGAATCAGTCAAAACAGAAACATTAATTTATTTGAGCAAAACTGTGTCAATAATGCTGTAAAGGAAAATTGTTGGGACTCAGAAACAGTGTATAAAACCACCACAAAGGCCATTGTTAATAGGGTCATGATCTCTCCTTAAGCTGATATATAAAGCACAGGTTCCCTAATTGTTTCATGGATCAAAGTTTTACGCTACTAAAAATATGGTAAACGTAGACTTTCATTGTCTGCAATCTAATAACCTCTTCTGCACTTAAAAGCTGAATGTTAGCTTTGTGATAAACTATTTCATATAAACTGATACACACACAAAGCAATGAATTTTTATACCCAAATTATCTTATTCAGAAAATCTCAGCAGAGTATGTCAAAAGAACAATCTATGATAATCTTATTTTGAGCTTGATGTCAATTCCCATTCTTAGTTTAAACAGAAGTAAAATAGTCTGTAGTTTTGATCTGCATTTTGGTGTCAACTTGGCCATTTCTCCCACTTTATATAAATGTAAAGGTTAAATAATTTTTAATTGGCAAAATCACAAATAAAATGAATACAGAACAACAAAGAGACCACTAGAGTCAGCGCAAATCTCTCACAAATTTCTTCACATGAAGAAAGGGAGTAGGAATTGTTAGAAGGACTTCGATACAGAAATATTTATGCAAAATTGAAAATGAGTGCTTCTGTTAAAGGATTATGGTTTATAGTTTCGTTACATGAAACGTGACCTCAAAGAGTTTTTAAATGTTTCTAGTAATTCTAGAGTGAAGACTTCTTAAAAGTGGACTGGAATAAAATCCTTTAGTTACAATGGAAGAAAGAAATATCTATTAATCTCGCCAAAAATGTCTATATTACCACTGCCCTCCACCCCACCCCCACACTCATACAGCTGGATGAGTCCTGGCTACACCAACACAAATAGCGGGATCTGGGTAGGAAGTCACAGTGGACAAAATGTTCATACCTCTGTGGTCAAATCAGTTCTGAGAAATATTAGGATAATTCTTGTGCATGCGGGCCCCTTGCCACAGTAGTTTGAAATAAGACATGATTGTTTTTGACAGCTGTTCCTGTTGTGACGGTCAATTTTATGTGTCAGCTTGGCTGGGCCATAGTACCCAGATATATAGTCAAACATTATTCTGGATGTTTCTGTGAGGGTGTTTTTAGATGAGATTAACATTTAAAATGGTGGACTTTGAGCAAAACAGATTGCCCTCTGTAATGTGGGTGGGCCTCATTCAATTAGCTGAAGGCCTAAATAGAACAAAAGACTGACCTGCTTTGACCAAAAGTGAACTCTGCCAGCAGATGGCCTTCGAACTTGAACTATGACATCGGCTCTTCCCTGGGTCTCCAGCCTCGCAGCCCACCCTGTGGTCTTGGATTTCCCAGCCTCCATAATCATGTGAGCCAGTTCCTTAAAACAAAATCTTTCACTATATACGTATACATCCTACTGTACATATCCCAATCTGTTTCTATGGAGACTCCTAGTACACTTGTCTAGATAAAACTCTAAAATCAAGTGCTGAAAGATGAGAGACGTGACATACATGGTCGCACAAGAGTGAGATAGTGCCAAAAATTCTTTTAAAAAGCACCAGAGAAGTGGATGAGCAAATTAAGTTGTGGTCTAGCTGCTTATATGACAGACCATAGTGAGTGCAGAGGATGGGAAATACAAACACCGCAGGTGGCCCAGCCAGGATGTGGCAGGTAGTGGGTCCACACATAAGACAATAGTGTGGCCTGTGGTGTGCGGTAACCTTGCCACTTACTAAAGCTCGTCTGATCTCCTTTCTCTTCTTCCTCCTGCTCCTTCCTCACTCTCACTTTTATTCTCATCCTCATTCTTCGTAAGTTAGTACTGTACTGGTCAAATACAAAAAAGACATCTGTAGACCACACTGGATTTTCAGTTTTTGACCCAAAATAAATTTGAGCTTGAAATTTCAAGGGAGCTTGATCTCACAGATACTGACGCTGGACTGATCCAGGACAATGGAGGGGTGCTCCGTTAAGACGTCTCAAATCCCACAGATGGCTGGGGAGCAGCACTGTACGTCCGTGAAGGCAGAAGCATCATGAAGACCAGAGGAGGTCAGGGGGACACAAAGGGCTCACACAGGAGTGATATATTGAGACCCTAGTGCCTGAATTGGAAGGTTCTACAGGTTTGAAGAGAAAAGCCCTCAAAGACAGCGACTTCCCCAAGTCCACAGCTGGTTCTATGTGAGTATATCCGACACTGGGAGCGTCAGCCAGGACAGACGCGGAGCTTAGCTTCCTCTGAGGAGATAATCAGGTAAAGTGCAGCCCTGGTCCACCCTCAGCTCCCAGAGAGCCTACTAATGAACAGCCAGCAGCATTATCACAGGGCCTTGCGCAAAGTCAGTGCTCAGTAAACATTTGTTGTTTCAAACAGAACTTAACAACGAATGAGTAGAGACACTACTCTCAGTCCGGGAGAAGAGAAAGGGGAGTTCTGGAAGGTGCCGGAACAGCTGTGGGGCTCTGGGCCCTGAGGCACCCTCCACACAGGTCAGGACAGCCCTTGGCTCAAAAATATCCTCCTTCAGCACCCAGTGTGAGCTTTTTGCTTTTGTTTTTACACAACATTCCGAATTCCCCCACCTGGAGACTCCATTTGGCTAGAGCATCTCCCTTAAAAAAAATCAATCTACGGGGGCTGGCCTCGTGGCCGAGTGGTTAAGTTCGCGCACTCCGCTGCAGGCGGCCCAGTGTTTCGTCAGTTCGAATCCTGGGCGCGGACATGGCACTGCTCATCAGACCACGCTGAGGCAGCGTCCCACATGCCACAACTAGAAGAACCCACAACGAAGAATACACAACTATGTACCGGGGGGCTTTCGGGAGAAAAAGGAAAAAATAAAATGTTTAAAAAAAAAAAAAAAAAAATCAATCTACGTTTTCAGGGTTAATGTGACATTAGTCAGAAAGAGATGAAACAGTTTAAATTAGGTGGCTTTCTCCTACACAGAGCCCAAATCATCTTTATTGGTGGAGATGGAGGACTTTGTGGTTAGTTTGGGAGTAGGAAATATCTTAAGAGGAGAGCGCTCAGGTCATCACAGTAAACTGAGAGAACAGTCAACAAAGGGGGCCTGGGCAGACGGATTGCAGTACAGAATCTTGTAACTGGTTGAGTGTTGTCACACTCAAGTGTGACAAGATCACCTGAAGCTTGTCAGAGGTGCGGAATCTCAGGCCCCGCCTGGGCCTCCTGAAGCACAGGCTGCATTTGAACAAAACCCTCAGGTGCTTTTATGCTCATCACAGTTTGAGAAACCCTGCTCTAAAAAACTATTTTTTATTTCCAAATGTTGTCTCCGAGACTAGGAAAGTCATGACATGCTTCTGTTCTTCCTTCTTCTGCCAAATGTCTTCTGCTTCTAGGAGCCAGGCCTTAAGTCTGAGCTGTTGCTAATATATTTTAATTACGCTGTGGGCTAAGTAGGCTTTGAAACTACCCTGAGTCAAACCAAGGCACACGATGCAGCACCCAGAGGGGAACGTGTTCTGATCCAGACAGCTAACTCAGAAATAAGCAATTAGAATACAGTTCCTTTATATGTCTGAGTTGCCTTTGGTCACCCTCAGAAAAGGCTTATTCTTAGTTCAAAAACGAAACTGAATTTTCATGTACCAATCCATAAACAGCAGAGTTAATGATATTAGAATTCCCATAGTCAGATGTCTGTGACAGTGAGAGAAAATCAAATATCTAAGCAAAAGAACTCTCAGTATCATAAATTTACATATGATAAATCATGCTAAAAAAAAAAAACCTTAAATTTTCCATTGAATGAAGAAATCAAAAATCAACCGATGAATGGGAAAATAAGATTTCTGTCTAGCTTGCTTGGGGCTTAAAGACAGAGCCATATCTTATTCATCTGTGCCCAGGATCCAGAAGCGTGTCTGCCAGAGAGAGAAGTCTCATCAGGCTGTGGATGAATTAATGAAGGAATAAATCAATACCCAGCAGAAGGCCCTGCTTAAAGTAGGCTCTAAGAAAGTTTTTGTCAAATCCACAAAGATGTACAGATCAAAGATGTACTAAATCAAAAGAATTATTTAGTTAATAGAAGGGAAGAAAGGTGACTAGCACATTTGCGAATTAAAATGGCACATTTTACATCACCGAGGAGAGAAAGTAAAAAAAAAAAGAAAGATCGTTAACAACTGAACATTTTTGTTTAGATGTAGTGAAATAGTCTTTATCAGCAACGGAGGTGAAATTTGCAAAGGATTACTAAATGAATTAATTTCTTTTTTTTTTTTAGATTGGCACCTGAGCTAACAACTGTTGCCAATCTTCTTTTTTTTTTTTTCTGCTTTTTCTCCCCAATCCCCCCAGTACATAGTTGCATATTTAGTTGTGGGTCCTTCTAGTTGTGGCATGTGGGACGCTGCCTCAGCGTGGCCTGATGAGCAGTGCCATGTCCGCACCCAGGATCCAAACCGGCCAAACCCTGGGCCGCCTACATGGAACGCTTAAACTTAACCACTCGGCCACCAGGCCGGCCCCCACTAAATATATTAATTTTCTTTGAAGACCTTCAAATCCAGATAATGTCTCATTGTGGAGTACTGCCATCTGTATTCATTGTCGAATTTTTAACCTCTAAAATTACAAGCGAATAAAAAGAAACTTGCTGATGAAAATGTATTTTGAATATTTTGTTCTAAGTCTTGTCCTCCAAGATGTCACTACAGGGTTAAATTGTTATGACGATGTTAACCTAAGACTTCCATATCCTAACATAAGTCTTAGGAGTTGCAGGGAATTATTCTCCTACGGCAAATCAATTAAATGCCTGAAATGTGAAATTTTTCCATAAGCCTTTAGTTTTAATCCAATTCAGATCAACTCAGAAATCTGTCCAGCCAGTCAGTTTTACGAGTGGAGTGGAGACAGCTGTCGTTGACTAGTTCCGGTACCTAAGAATGAAGGGACTTTTCAGGTCGACTTTTCTTAAAACTGAATTCTGGACTGGGGTTTACCTTTCACCGGTCTATGGATAGTGAGCATTTATTTATGAAAAAGGATCCAGCCCTGCCACCATTTCAACGTTTCCTTCTGGTGGCAGCACACAGGCTCCATCTCCAAAAGACTGACACTGGAATCCACGTGCTCAGATGGCTTTTGAGTAAAAGTAGTCATCAGTTTTTCATTAGTCATTATTTTTGTCTTAAAACTACCACTTTTAAGAAGTGCTTCTCTTAAGCCCAGTACGCTGCAGCTGTGTGAACAGAGTGGCGTCAGCGCTCGCACAACCAAACTCTAAACACATAGCTTGTTGACATCCCCTGCAGCTTTCACCTTCCCAGAGTCGATTGCCAGAACTTGGGCTCCTCCCGAGCTTCATTCTGTATCAAGATCCTAATCGAAAGATGTCTGCCGAGGGTGTACGGTGGGGTGGCACCTTGGGAGCGGGGACACAGCCGTGAACCAGGCAGGCAGGCGGTGACTCTCAGGGAACGTACATTCCAGAAGGGCCGGGAGTGGGAAGACAAGAAACAACAACAACAAAAAATAAGAAAACGAGAAACAAGCAAAAAGAAACAAATGAGGAAATACCGTTAACGAGAAGCGCTGTGATAGCAATAAAATAATCTGACATCTAGTACCTGGCGGGTAACTGGAGCTTGTGTTCTTAGCAGAGGTCTGCCTGAGGAGGCGATATGTAAGCTGGGGTGCAGAGAAAGTGGCGGGCATGTCAGCATCTGCGGCCGGCCAGGGCTATCTAACGCAGACGACTTAGAGTGGAGACATGTGGGCATGTGTACCAGACAGAAGGAAGAGACAGTGACCGGGAAGGAGGTCAGGGGCCAGCAGGGGCCAGCAGGTGCCAGCAGTAGCCAGGTTACCTAGGGCCATCAGGCAAGGGATAGGACCTGACATGGTTTCTACTTGAAAACAGGAAACCTTTGAAATATTTTACAGACAGGAATGACATGATCAGACTTGGAACGTGAAAGGCCCCCCTTGCTGTTCTGTGAAGGATGGACAGCAGAGGTGCAAGGCTGGAAGCCAACAGCCACCGCAGTGCAGACAGCGCTACGAGGGGCCTGGACACGTGGTGGGAGGAGAAGGGGAGTAAGCGGAGGCATTTTAAGAAAATAACTTGGAATTAGAGGAAATAGAGGCACCTGAAAATGCAAAGACTCTAGCTTTTTACAAGAATGGGTTTTCCCCTTGTGTTTCTCATACCACAACCAGCGTTATTAGAATTCTGGAAACCTTTGTGGACCAGCTGGTTTGTAGGGTCAGGGTCTTCATACAGCAGTCTGTGTGGACTCCTGCTGTTCCTTCCCCTCATACGGCCAGGAAATGAGGAAACTCAGAACTCACCGCCTTTTTGAGCAGTTTGGAATATTTTTTCAAAAACGCGGGATTTACTGTTGGCCTCTGAGCTCTTTGAGCTCTTTCTATCACCTGATAGATTCCTGATAAATACACCTGCAACAAATGGCTAAATGCTGACATGGTACGTTTCATTTCCCGCTTTTCCACTTGTGTAAACTTTATGTGGGCTCCTGAAAATGTATCTCATTTGCCATTCTGCCACTCGGAAAAGATTCTTTTTTTCCGGGATAATTCATGTTAACTTCTGTATTGGGATTGTTTGATAAAAATGGAACATTTTATTTTAAAAATATTTTATTAAATTGATGTGAATACCAATACGTGGATAATTATACTTATTTGTATTATTTTGCTAGAACTACTGTAACAAAATATTACAGACCGGGCAGCTTAAACAACAGAAATGTATCTTCTCCCGGTTCTGGAGGCTGGACGTCTGAGATCCACGTTCTGCTTTCTCCCGGGGCCTCTCTCCTGGGCTTGCAGATGGCGCCTTCCCATGGGGTCCACACGCGGTCTTCCCTCTGTACACACACATGCCCCTGGCGTCTCTCTGTGAGTCCAAATCTCCCTTCATTTCAGGAGACCTTCAGAGTGGATTAGGCCCCACCTCAGAGGTTCATTCTGATTTAATCACCTCTTTCAAGGCCCTGTCCCCAAATGCAGTCGCGTTCTGCAGTACTGGCAGTTAGGGCCTCAACACAAGTGGGGGGGACACAACTCAGCCTGTAACATATTTGTTAGAAATGCTAATTCATTAACTATAAGAAAATAAGCACTTCTTTTAGTGATGACTACAAGCCAGTCATTAAAACACACCCCCCGCACACACGTGCACACACATGCACACACACTAGCCCCATAAGGTAAATAGTATTATTTACTGATGAAGAAACTGAGGCTGAGAGAAGACAATTTGGCAAAGGTCCTAGAGACAGAGTGGTGAGGCCAGGATTCAAACCCAGATCTTCATGACTTCAAGCCTGTTCTTTTAGCAGCTGTACACTCTTGTCATCCCGATTAGAATGATCATGAAAGTATCTGAAAAAACAGGGCATGTAGAGTCCTTGGACCTGTGCCGGACACATAAGTACTCAACAAACGTCTGCTACTTCCCCTAACACCACCGGGTTAAAGGAAAACAGTGCTAATCACCGCTCTCCGGCCCTCCTCATTTTTCGGGAAATGCCGATTTGGAATATATTTCTCTAAAAGATTGGCCATCACGGTGATGTCTCCTGACTCAGTGTCAAAGCCTGCCCACTGTTTCAGTGGATGCCCCCCGTGTACATATGAATTCATGAGAGCTGAATAATGAAAACGCTTTTAAATTTAAAAATAGTTTTCACAATTCTAATGCTTAGCAACTCGCATGAAAAGGGGAAAGAAAAGCACAGGCGTGCTCCCTTTCCTTTGAGGACCATTCTGTTTATGAAACCGCCTCTAGCTGAGAGTGCAGCAGGAATTGGGGCAAAATATAATAAACTCCAAGTTTAACATAGCAGTAAATTAACTATTCAAGATCTCTACCGTGAATAGTATTTGCCAACTCATGGAGGTAAAGGTGGATGGTGAAATAAAATACACATGGAGAAATGAAGATTAACTCTTCAAACTGAGAAAACACCCGGTAGCTTTAGAAACGCAATCAAAGAGAATTTTAAATAGAGCTTCTCCTTTTGTTATTTCACTGGCTACTGCTAGAAGTGCTCTCTCAAAAGGGCTAATAATAACAGTCAAGGCTTGGGTAGGAAATCTGTAATCTATTTAAAAATGCTCCAGCATAGATCTTATAACATCATATATGTGTCTGTTAGTTTCGTCTTTAACCCGAGGGGCAGTCGATTGTCTTAATGGAGATTCCAGAGGTGGCGGCAAGCAATTTATCAGAAAATGCCACTTTCCAGAGGTAACTAGAACCAGTGCTTCAGCTCTCTGCATCTCAACACCTGAGACTTGGCTAATTAGCATACCAAATGTCACAAGTGGTTTTTATCCAGGAAATCATGGTTTATTTATAGGCATTATGAATGTTGGAAATGGACCATTAGTGGTGACATTAAAGGTATTCATGGATCCCTAAGGTATTTTTGAGACACTTTCGTATGAATCTGGTGAATCCTGAAACTTGTGCTGGTAAGGGGGGAGTTGAGGCTGGACTCCTGGACGATCTTGCGTCCATTCGTTGGTTCTGGGGTTTGCTGGCTGTCCAAGGCAGACTAGAAAGGGCAGAATCCTGCCTGTGGATTACTGTTTTATCTATCTCGAGAAAACTTTCGTGCAGCATACCTAAGGAACAGAGAGCTGGCACGTTGTCAAGCTTCCAGATCAGGTTGTAAGAAGCGTTTTTGAAATTGCTTGTTAAATAAGTGTCTATATGTATGGCAAAATGCGTCCGAGATTTATTTTCAGCGTAAAGTCATGGCCAGTTTGTGGGGAGAAGCTAACCCTTTCCCTCCCAAAGCCTTTCAGGTCAGAGAGAATTCAAGAGTTGTGTATAGTCAAAGGGCTGAGAGCAACACTTTAGGGAATTCTTTTTCTTTAATTTTAATCTTTAATTTTCTGTCAGTATGTTAAGATGACTCATAGAAAAAGTAAAATATATTAATCTTATTAATCACGCAATTCTAAATAGACCCCTAATAATACTAAACATGAGATCATTTAAAGAATATTTTCCTTATTTCTCAGTTTTCAATTAACATTCTTTTCCATTGTTCTAGAAAACAGGGGAAAAACAACAAAAAGTTGATTTGAGGATTTGAATATTATAACTTAAGAAAAGCTTTGTCCTTAAGGAGGACAAAGAATTCAGAGAGAAGAAAGCAGGCACCAGTACTTTAATTAAATTTCATAAGCCATTTTGTTCTGGTTTGACAGAACACAAAATGCTCTTGCCAGATTTCCCCTCATTATTTAAAGCCACATGTTGTATGAAACGGATTTAAGGCATACGTTACGTATGTTTGTATGAGTGTGTTTTATTAGCAGAGATTACCAAGCAATGGTAACTGAGCCTAAACATTAGCCCTTTCTAACACAGGCCATAAGCTTGTTTAATTAATCAGTCGCTTTCCTAAGGTATGAAGGAGTGGAATTTACCTGCAGAGGAAGCCGATTTTAGTTGAACCACAAGGAATTGAGGTTGAATATATTTATCACCGGTGAGACTTATTAAACCTTGTAATATATGGAAGGCTTAGGAATGTAACGCAGATTTGCCAGACAAATAAAAATTCAGAGCTGAAAGGGGATTTTGGCAAGTTGCAACCTCATTTGGCCTCAGTTTCTGCTTCTGTAAAATTTAAGGGTTGGTGTATGTTGTTGAATTTCAATCTGTTCATTTTAAGGACCACCTTTATTATTCACTCACTCACCATGGACCTATATTTTGAAAATTTTGCCAACCAAACTGCATCCAAAGACTAATAAATCCTTTCTCAGATTTTCATTAGCAAAACACATTAATCACTTCTTTTGATTAGTGTAAGATATCCAGGATTATCACATCGGGAAGATATACTATTGGCTAAAGCCAAAGAAATTTGATATTTTAATTAACCTGTGCTGGTTGACTGTGGTAAAATTTATTATTTCCATCAGACACTTTAAAATACAGGCAGCTGATTATATGAGGATAATTGGTTCCAGAAAAGGGCCATTAAAGTGAGTCCATGTAAAACAGAGGTCACTCTGCCTTGAAAGCTGAAGTTGACAATTATGAGAATAAGCTTATTCTATTTCAGTTATTCTCACAGTCAAGGATGTGTCTGTACCTATAGGCATCATAGAACAACAACCAGAGTGACAAGGATGTTGCGTGTTTTTCTTTGGTGTATTTTTTTCTGATAAGCCTTTGCCTCACATTTCACTTTCTCTGCAAGTTTGCAAGAGGGATCATTTTGGGGGGTATAAAGCGGGTACAAATTAGTCAGGGCCCAAAGACCTCTGAATCCTCTGACATCCACTCGCTCTCCTCTGCAGCCCCAGCATCCTCGTGCTGGCCTTGGACTCACTTTGCAGTTGACTTTGGCGTTGTACTTGCTTTCTGTGGTTGGAAAGTGACAAGTATCAAGTTAACTACCAAAGAGAACACAGATGTTGACAGCGAGGGCCAGGCTAGATCTAGTGGGGGCCTGGGAACAGAAATGGGACAGGATCGGGGCTACTTTTGATAAGTGGTTCATTTACGAGTGATTTCTTTTCCATATTACAACTACTTTCTTCCCTTTGCACCCTTGTGGCCTGGTGCTCATGTCAGGGCCTCTGGAAGGGCTCCTTGGAGGAAAATAGCTCACTGCCTGTCATCCGTTAGAAAGTGTCATTAACCTGGCTGGCCCAGGGTGGGAACCACTAGATCTTTCTTATCATCCTTCTGTCTCCACTATTCTGTACATTTGGTATTCACTCTTTTTTCTGTCGTGGAAATTGAGAGCTTGAGTTGTTGTTATTTGCTGTAGGTCACGTGGCCTCTTATGGGCCAAAGCAGGCTAGAATCTGGGTTCCTAACTTTTTTTTGGACACTTAAACATAATATTTTGTAGTTGCAACTGTTTATGATTTTATTAATTCAATTCATGCCTTGTCTTTAAACTCTAAGCTATTCTAATAATTTGATTAAATAGAAATGCTAAGTATTAAAAACAACTGTCTCTTTCTCAGAAAATCTCGTGAGTTTTAAAAGGATATCTTTAAAAAATGTGTTCTATTCTGTTAATTTTTTAATCAAGCCTTTCTAGTCTGGAGATCAAAGTTAAGCTGAAACTTCAGACACTGGCGCTTTGGAAGAGCACAATTTGGTACAACTCAATCAAGGGAATTTCATTTGTGGAAATGTTTCTAAGACTTAGTGTCATGTGGCCCAAGTCACAACAAGGCCCTATATGCTGACCCTGCAGACGAGTCCCTGGGGTGGGAGGGAGGGAGAGAGTCTCCCGGCTCCCGCACTGGAACCAGCCTGGAAGAGATGAGTTTGAGTTTTAGAATCTGGGGTGAAGTCACTGGTCTTCAACCTTTTTAAACTTTGCCAGAGTTTGGATTCCCTTTAAATTAAATTATGGGACATTTCTCTTATAAATTGATTGATATGATCCTTTTGTTTCTTGGGTATCTTGAATGGGAACTCCCAAATAGCAAACATTCTACTGCTGTTCTTTCTAATCTCCCTCT
Source organism: Equus quagga (assembly GCF_021613505.1). Classification (NCBI taxonomy): domain Eukaryota; kingdom Metazoa; phylum Chordata; class Mammalia; order Perissodactyla; family Equidae; genus Equus; species Equus quagga. The sequence continues at coordinate 183,997,984 of NC_060267.1, read as the reverse complement.
CTGAGGAGCTGTTGAAACAGAAAAACTGGAGAAAAGAACCTAATTCTGCCCCGGGTCACATCTGAGCAGTGTCCCTGGAGAGCTGTATGCGTGCTCTAGTCAGCCCTTCATGACCAAGTTTGATGACCTCTCTTGAAGAGGATCAGGATTTTTGTCTTTCCTTTTGCTTCTCCAAAATTCACGGAAATCTTATCTTTCCAACCATTAAACCATCTCTCAAATGATAAACTAGGAAGTGGAGCCCTTCTTGATTGATGCTGGTGAAAGGGATGGTCAGCGGGAGATTAGGACTGTTTGAGTTACTTCTTGCTTAATGGTGATGCTGCTTAAATTTAGGATATGCAAGTAGTAAAATTGTGGAAAATTTTGTAGAAATTCAGAAAAGTTTAACAATTTTAAAAAGTCTCTAATAGCTAGAGTAATAGCTTTGAACTTTTCCAGGTTACTGCAGGATACAGAGTGGTTAGGGGCATGGCTTTTAAGCCAGACTGGTAGGCTCCACCCCTCCCCAGTTTATGACCTGGGGCAAGCTTCTTCACCTCCGTGGGCCTCAGTTTCCACCTTTATAGAATGAGGGTGTTAATAATACCTCCTTCATTGCCTTGTTGAGAGGATGTAAATGAAGTAACATGTATAAAGTTCTTAGAGCCACGCCTGGCTCCTGTCAGCCTCTGTAGTAGTGTGCTATCATTACATGTTTATCTTGTAAATCCCTGATGGACATGTAGATGAATTACTTCACACATCCCAGTTTATAATCAGAAAGACTGAGAACTCACCAACAAAATGTAAAGAATCAAGGTAATCTGTAGCTTTGCGTCTGCAGAATCTGATGCCATTAAAAAAAAAAGAGAAAAAAGAAAAAAGCATGTGGAGGGCAGGAACACCAAATGTGAACAAGGATCTGGTGAGATTGGTGGAGAAAAGTTCAGAGCTGATTGGTGGTTAAGAAATGGGCATCGAGATAATCTGAGAGATTTCACAAGATGCAGCCCCCGTCTTGATAGTCTCATGGGAGAGAGTGGTGGTCCTCAGAGCTGGGTCCCCAGACTAGCAGCATCAGCCTCTCCCGGGAGCTAGTTAAGAATGCAGATCCCCAGGCCCCGCCCCAGACCTGCTGACTCAGAGCTCAGAGTGGGCCCCACAGTCTGTGTTTAGGAAGCCTGCACAGTGCACTTTGGGGCCCTGGAATAGGGAGATAACGTGACCCTTGAGAGTCCTTCCCTTTGATTCTAATTCTGACTATGTTGGTACTGACCTCCCCAAAAGGCTGTATGGAGGAAAATCACCGGTAATTAAAACAAAATAAATTTTGAAAAAAAAGTTTTCTCAAGGAGGGAAGAGGGTTTTTTAAAAAATTATTTATTTATTTATGGACCAAAGGCCCTGTTGTCCTGATAAATTAAATCTGAATTCAAAATCATGCAGCCCTGCCTTAAAAGAAACTAGAGCAGTTGGAAACTCAAGCGCTGTGCTCTACTGGGCTTTCGTGTCTCTGTGGTCCTGCCTCCTGAGCTGGAGGGAAAGTGCACGCTCTTCCTCCTGCCTCACTTCCCAGCCCGCAGGCCCCCCGGGGCCGTCTCCGTGTCTGGGGCTTCTCTCTGTTTTTGATGCGGACCTGATATAAGCACTGACAAATGTTTCTCAAAATAACTAGCTAATTAACTGAGCCGAATTCTTGTTACTTAGGAACAATTATTTGCTGAACTAACAAAGAGATGGTAGAAGTAACATTTTAATTTCCATTTACAATTCAAAAAGTAGTTTTATAAGGCTGCAAAAGGAATTATATTTTTTTAGCAGGCACATTCTTTTGAACTAAGTGAGGAAAAGAAAGTGTCTGATTAAAGCAATATTATCAGATTTTTATTTTTAAAGAGACAGTTGAAATTAACTGCTTTCCAAGTATATATGTCATAATTTTAGAACTTATTTATATTTCTATGATGCGACATAGCAAATTGCATGGAAAATATTTATTTCACCTTCAATCTGGTAGAAGACAAATTGAAAATATTTCCTCTAATTAAAAGGAAATTTTAGGGGGCCCGCCCCGTGGCCGAGTGGTTAAGTTTGCACGCTCCGCTGTGGCGGCCCAGGGTTTCGCTGATCCAGATCCTGGGCGCGGACATGGCACCGCTCATCAGGCCACCTTGAGGTGGCATCCCATGTGCCACAACTAGAAGGACCCACAACTAAACTATACAACTATGTACTGGGGGGATTTGGGGAGAAAAAGCAAAAAGAAAAAAAAAAGACAGACAAAAAAGAGATTGGCAACAGTTGTTAGCTCAGGTGCCAATCTTTAAGAAAAAAAGGAAATTGTATTGTTTTTATTGATAGATGTGAACTATTATTTTAAAGCCTAGGAGAATGAGGATACCAGAAGAAAAAACAACTTCAGATTCGTGTGAGTCACTGAGCTGGAATCCCGGAGAAATGCTTTGCTCCCAGTCTTCCAGGGAGAAGCCTAGCGTTCACACATGTGGTTCTCAGAAGTGCTCAGCGTGGGGCCAGATGGCAGCAGTCTGTGGAGACGCAGGGCCGTCAGCACCAAGAAAATTCTGGCTGCATACAGATGTTCTACGTGGGCTGGGACAGAGGACACCTTGCCCGAAGAGAGAGAGAACCTCGGTTAAGGAATGTTTGGGGAGCAATTCACCTAAACAATGGGGAAAACAGAAAAATGCTTCATAATATTCAATGTATCAGTTGGTAGCTATAGAATATGTAAAACTGTGTCTGAGAGCTTCGAGGTGACACTTCCTCAAATTCTACTAAACGCAGTAAGGAAACGTTGATTTTGTCAGCTGACCGGAATGGAGCAGAGCACCTGGGGAATCTTACAGGTTAAAAAAAAACCCAAAAATACAGAAAACAGATCTAGATACTGCATTCCCGATTTCACTGGATTCCAGCCTGAAAGTTGGCCAATGGGCTCCTCACGCCCCCACTGGTGATACAGCCTCGTTGAGGAACAGGTATGTGGTGCAATGACGGTTTCCAGGGTCAACAGTATCCTTCTATTCAGTGCCATGTGCTTAGTTTTTTAGTTCTTGACTCTTGCTCTTTTCACAGAGGTCAAAAAATCTGCTGTTCCAGCTGAAGTGTGCTGAGGAAAGGAAGGAAACTGAGAGAGAGAAAGAGGGCCCTGAGCAAATGGCAGGGTGGTGGTTGAATCGTAGCAAAATAAAGCTGGAAGGAACCAACGGTGGGAAGAAAATCCCAGGAAGATTCCTGTTTCGTGTGGCTTGTCTTGCCTCAAAGCACCATGGGAATCATGTTCCCTTCAGGCAGTGAAGTTAGTAGAACTTACCAACCGCTCATCAGTGGGCCTAAACCACTCATCAGTTCTATTAGGATGCGTCAACTTTAACTGAACTTCACGGCAGGCCAAGGTCTGTGCTGAGGGCTGTGACCGCACCCGGTGAACTTCAAACCAGCGGGTGGCTTTCAGCCTCCTCTGGAGGTAATCTCCGGGACCTGGTCTTTGTAATTCTGCGGCCATGGACAAAGTGGCTTCACTCACTGGACCAGCCTCAGAAGCGTTCTCTCTGAGCTTTGAGGAGTATGATGTCGGTGAGGCTGGGGACACACCCTCTAGCTCTGAATCCCCCGTCTCCTCCGTGTCACTCCTGAGGATGGGGAGAGGAAAACTTCCTTGTCGGAAAGTGAGTATGTCCGTGTGCTCCTGGTTTGGGGACATAACTATAGGTAAAGAACTTACACAGATCCATAATTTTGTTGACTCCTGGCCATCAATAAAAAAGAAACTTGGGAGCTAGTACAGATGAGAAAACGGAGCCAAGCAGCTGGTCCATGACAGACTTTGGGGGGAAATGCAAAGGCTCCCCATGGTGGTGCTTCCCAAGGCTGGGCATTCCCTTGGCTTTGGGGTTTGGACGGTGTGTCAGGACTGGACTTGGGCTCAGTGTTAACCTGACTTCGGTCCAGAACAGGTGCACAACCGGCTTTCGGCATTGTCATCCTCCGGAGCAAGATTCCCATCCAGCCCACAGAGCTGGAGTGAAAGACGGAAATCCAAAGAAGGGGCGGCGCTAAGTAAACAGAGGACACTGCGCCTTGAGCTGATTCCCTCAGCACAGTTTGGGTTTAAAAGCCTTTAAAAATTATACCTTTTACTTTGTGTGCTTAAAGTTGTCAAAACCCTTACCCATACATTCTCTAATTTTAACCTCGCCGACCACACTCTATTTGAGGAGGCGCACAGAGCACTGATTAACAGCCCAGGTGTTCGAAGCTTGTTAAGCTGCACGACCTTGTGTGAATTATGTAGGCTGCATGCATCACGGTTTGCTCACATGTAAAATGAGGATTACATTAGCAACCTCTTGTTAGGTCGGGTGTGAGGGCGTATGAATCAATACAGGTAAAACACATATAGGTACCTACTCACTCTAAACTGTCAGTGAGTGTTGGCTCTGATGAGGAAATGCTGGCTCTGAGAGGGGTGATGACTTCGAGGCCAAACTCCACCAGATGTCAAGGTCAAAAGACTAGCAAGTGATGGTGTCAGGACTTGAATCCTGGTTTAATTATATCAACTCTAGTAGTCCTTTCCAACAACAGAACGCTGTCTGAATATTTAGATACACACAGGGAGAGAGAGGAAAGGAGAGAGAGAAAGGCCTGTGGCAGTTGTACAAAATCATAATGTACCTCATTGTATTATAATTACACATATATTTTTGTCTGTGATCACGAGTTTTTAAGCGACAGAGACTCTGTCATTCTTTTCCATTATGTTGGAACAAGGTATGTAAAGTATAGATGTTATGGAATGGAAGAACAATTGAATAAAGGAAGGAAGGAATGAATGAATGAACATGCATGATTAGCTGTTAAAGAAACATCCTAAACCTCACAAATTAAAGCAAATGGTTTGGGGAGGTTGGTGAAATAATAAACCCAAACCAAGTCACTATGCTAACAGCAGAAAAGCTCATGATGCAAGAAATGTCTACCATCAACACAGCCTCAAGCATCATTCTAAGAGCACGTGCTCTTAGAAGATGATAATGAAGGGGACTAAAATGATCAGGTGCCTTGTAACACTGGAATTCAGCGTTTCTTCAGCATAGCTCCCCTCACACTTGGTTTTAAAGGGCGAGATTTCCTCTTCTTTTTAAGACTTTCTTTATTATGTGGAATCTTCGGTGGGGGAATGAAGAGCTGTAAAAGCTGTGTTTTAGCGTCACTCAGCTTTTGCCTCCAGTTTTCTGGCATCCTCATCTCTCAGATCTCTGTTTCTGCTACTAACAGACAATGAAGGTGTCCATGATCCACCGTCCCAAGCCCCGTCAAGTGGAACCACTATTCCTACCATTCCAAGGCTAGTCAGTGGGCTCATCACTAGCAGCAACTAAGGGTTTGAACTCTGTGTAAATGAACAATCTAAAAATGGAAGTCTATATGTGCCGTATGGAATTCTCTCAGCCATCCATCCCCCTAATTCTATTTTGTCAAAATTATTCCCTATCCTAAGCGGCATTTCGATACCAGAGAGATGTTACAGAGCCCTGCAGCCTTCACTTATGATGTGTGTTGCTTTACTGTGATTCGTAGATCTGCCTGATTTCTCCTAATTTTAGCTTTCCAGATTAATTTAATGAGTTCTCCCCCATAGAACCATGATAACTAAATTTCCGCAGCAATCTGTCTCAGAGATGCATGTTAAATTTCCTCTCCCTTCTCTACTCCTGCCACAACTCCACCGGGGCTTAATTTTTGCCCCCTGCTTCTGCATTTAACACTTGAGAAAGTCAGATTTTAAGTTATTATCAGGACCTTCATTTTCACTCCTGTATTGAAATAGCTAGGTCTACAGGATACACTTGCAAAATTCATAGTAATGAACATGTGAGTGAACTTTAACTCTGAATTTTAAAAGTTCGATCAAAATATGCCACCAACACTGGGGAGTGCCACCTGTTCACTATAGGCACATGGACCTGTTGGAGATCTTAGGATTCTCTGCTTTACGGTGACCCCATAGTCCCACCCACTTTGCCCATTGCAAGGATCCTTTAGGAGGCTACAGGAATTCATCTGATGGCAGGAACTCAGAATAAGGGGTTGGGAGACGTATCTTTAATTTCTGGTATTATTGTTGACTCGTGTTTTGGCTTAAGGCAGCGAGGCCCCCCGCGTTCATAAGAAGAGGGTAGACACTTACAAAGTGTCATTTGGGGGGCATTAGTACCATTTGCACACAAGTGCCACAGTGCCTGGTGTTCTATGTTGAAAGTCAATTTATTTGTGTTACACTTTTCTTTCTCTCTTAAAAAGCAAAAGGGGGGCTGGCTGGGCGGTGTAGTGGTTAAGTTCATGTGATCCACTCTGGTGGCTCGGGGTTCATGGGTTCGAATCCTGGGCGCGGAACTACACACCACTCATCAAGTCACACTGTGGTGGCATCCCACATACAAAATAGAGGAAAGACTGTCACAGAGGTTAGCTTAGGGACAATCTTCCTCAAGCCAAAAAAAGAGGAAGATTGGCAACAGATGTTAGCTCAGGGCCAGTCTTCCTCACCAACAAAAAAACAAATGCCCCCCCGACACACACACACAAAAAGAAGCGAAAGGAAGTAATGCATTAAGACCCTAGTACCACGCTATAACTTAACATGCAATCTACTTTATTACTCGGCTGTTAGCCATGTAACATCAGCGCGTGTACATATGGTGCATGGGGGATGAAGGTATTATGGTTGCCGTGTGAGTGAGTCGGGGCAAGGTGAGAGGGCAAGGGAACAGAAAGGGTTATTTTGGAAGACTGAGGACAAATTGCCCTTTTTCAGTTTCTTAAACTATAAAACAGGAGGAGAGCTCTGAATCTATCAGTTATTTAAAGATTTGTCAGCCAATGGTGGATAATGTGCCTAGAAAAGAATGCAAGACAAATAAAAGGCATCAGTCACCTAACTGAGAACACCTGTCACCCCCACTGATATGTTCCTCTCAACTTTTAATACCTAATAAGGAATACACACACACACACACACACACACACACACACACACACACACACACCCCCCCGGAGGATGCTGTTACACAATACCTTTCATATTGAGCCAACCAAGCTACCAAGTAATCACGGCAGTTAACATGTTTTTGTTTTCTTTTTAACCAGAAGTGGTTCCTCCTCCTATTCATATGCTTGATAAAATGCTGTTCCATTTCTCAGTCCTTCCTATACACTGTGCGGAAGGTAACGACAGGTTGCCATTTTAAAGCCACTTGGCTTTCTTTCCTCTGAATAGTCCTATTTAACAAGCTCCCCTCCGCCCCTTCTTCTTGTCATTAAGAGCAGCTTTAGTTTGGTCTGAGTAAAAAGTAGATGAATTGCATGGTTCTAGGAACACCACTGCCACGTTCTGCGAGGTGAAGAAGGGAATTTCAGAAGTGGCTCTGTCTTCATCAGGAAGAAACAGGCTTAACAACCCCCCTGAGCAATAAGGTGATAGTCACTTCTCTATCTCACATCAGTGGGAGATTACATTTTATGACTTCATTTATAGTTTGAAATATAGAGAGAGAATGTTCAAATCTTTTGATCAGGATCTCAGACATCTTCCTGGAATTGTATTTCGCCTTATTTTGGGGGAAGCTACAAGAGCAAGTAAATATTTATCACCTTGAAAAGTTGCCATTTTTAATGAAACACTTGATTTGGAATTGATAAACATTTTAAAACTTTATACAATTATGGTGTGTTCATTCTCAACAGATACCAAAGAAGACCACTTCTCAGAGGGAAGGTATATTTTTTCATTTCAAAAGGAAATGAAAAAATAATAATTTTGAGATGAATTAGTGGTTTACAACAGGTGCGTACAATTTAACTCTTTCCTCCAAAAGGCTCCAGTGCAGTTCACCCAGCACTGGAGGGAGTTGGGAAGAGGCATGGATGACGCCTGGTGAAAAACTACTATGGCATCTAGAGGGGAAGCAGCTTGCCAAGTTCACTGCATCAAGCAGTGGGATCAAGGCTAAAACTGTAGGTTTCCTGCCTTCCAGATGGTAGCAGAGTGGGACGAGATCTATCCATCAGGTGTTTCTAAACAGGAGGAAGATGGAGACAATCCTTCAAGAGCAAGGGCCCTCCGCCCTTTCCCCAGGATGGCTGAAGCTTGTAGTCTTTGTCTGGGTCTGAGAACAACAGGGAGATTTTTGAATTAAACAGTAAGTCTACCTGTGGGCAAATGGCCTGTGACCTGCTCTGCAGTGCTATCTACAAAGCTTCAGTGGCTGAGTGACAGGCGGGGGAAGCAGGAGGCCTTTGTGCCGCCCTCCCTCTTCCTGCAAGCCTGAGTGCTAATACACCAGAGCCTCTCACCAGCTTCCTTTCCTTTTAGGGTCTTGGTGCTCTGGGGCGCAACAGAGTTTATCACAAACGCCCAGAAGAGTCACTTCCCCGAGGCAGCCCTGGAGCGGGGAGGAGGCAGGGGCACCATTTCCCAGCACCTTGGTCCTCAGCCCTGCCCCCTGCCCTATAGACTCAGTGGGTAAGGGGATTGCTCACCAGGTTATTATCTCTCCGCAGTTTGTGGTAATCAACCACCTGGGGCAAGCGGTTGGTTGGTCAACAACAGAAAGAATAGAGGAGGATGAGGAGGGGGCAGGCGCTGAGAGAGACAAACAAGGGAAGCACAGTTCCTGTGTAGGTAACCCTGGTTGGTCCACCTTATAAAGTGTGTATCTAAACAGAAATGCATGACTGGATTCCCTTGACCACACCTGGTCTCCAAAGATTACAGAGGTAATTTAGGAGACGGGAGGTGTCTCTCGAAGGTTTGCTGGAAAATATACTTCTGGTTATGCAACTTGCATTCAGTGCTTCCTGTTGCCCACGTTGTAAGACCTCATCTACTGGAGGAAGCCCTCTGGACAAAGTTGAGTGCCTAAAGTCCACCGCTCCCTCCTTAGGCATTTCTCTAGTCAACTCTCGGCCACCCTGCCCCTCATCTCAAACGCTCATTATCTGCAGTTTCCCAAATCCCCCAGGCCCCTTCCTTACGCCCCTCCCTTCCTGGAATTGTCTTCCTAATCTCTCCTGGTTTGCCTGAGAATATCAACCAGCTTATCTTTTAAGATTCAGTTAAGATTCACCTCCTGTGTAAAGCCACCCCCTAATAAAACTGACCAGTTCACTGCTACACCCCCATGTAGCTCGAGTGATTATACCTATTTGTTTACAGTCTGTCTTCCCTGGCTGGACTGAGCGCCCCCCTCACCAGGGTGGAGCTGTGACTTATCTTTCAGTCTCTTGAAACTAACAGCATCCCAGCACGTAAATGTTTGTTGAATGAATGATCAGAGCTCTCTGCTCTGTTCTACCTATCGCCCTGGATAGAACAATCCACAGATACAGTTTTTCAAAAGTGAGGAAATTGGGAGAATGGAATGCAGAGCTTCCGAAAACTCAAAGTCACGTTCTAGTTTTCAGACAAAGTTTCGTTATGGTGGAACCAATTCTCCGTGAGAAAACCCAGTGGAAAAATCGCCTCTGCTGCTGCTGTTGAAGGGCGTGTCAGTTAGGTCCTGGCTATGCTGCATACCAACTGTCTGCGAGGAATTCGTTCCCCTTTTTTGACAACTTCCATCCCAGATCAGTATAATCCAGGGAATCTTTAAAACCGTATTGAAACTGGGTTCTGCCTTGGATGTTCTGGTTAAATTAGCCAAGAGCCGGGCCTGGCTTGGGGATTTTGAAGCTCGCCAGATGGTTCTAACGTGCAACCGGAGCTAACCATGCAGCACTAGGGCCTATAGAGCCTCTGTATATCAATAACTACCAACTTTCCAGGTCCAACTTAAACCTAACGGCACCCTCAGCTTAAACAAACACACCCCAAGCGCCACAGGCAGTGGAACTCCATTCTTGCAATGGCTCACACCAAAATCCTTGAAGCTGAGGAGCTGAGTAAAGAGAACGGGGAAGAAGGCAGATGAAGCGGGTTGAGAGATGAGAGAGGATAAAGAAGGGGAGGAACTGGGCCATAAAAGGAGCACGAACATAGGGAGCCAGCTGGAAGTGGGATTCGAACGAGGGGGCTTGTTCATAGTTTGTTTTATAAATTTGGAGAAGATTGACCTTATTTAAATAGTGATGGGAAAAACCAAGTAACGAAGTGCATTGAGCAAATTGCCTACTTTCTCTGCGTCTCTTGGTTATCATATGTTTATCAAGACTGCATAGGGGATATGGCTGATGAAACCAGACAGAAGGACTGGGAGATATTTGGAAGGTGTCCCTGCACCATTGTGGTTGGGTGTGGGGTGAGGTAAAGGGAGGAGTCAAGAATGATATCCAGGGTCCTGCTGGCTCATGGGTGGATAGTAGTGCCCTTCACTGGGCCAGAGAACAGAGAAGTATATTTCAGGGAGAAAAGGAGATATTCTGTCTTAGACATGGTATATTCTAGGTGGTATTTATTATTCAAAGTTACAAATCTTTATGGAAGCCCTTAATCCCCGCTGGGGGCTACAAGGATATTAGTAATGAATAAATCTCAGTTTCTGTGTTCAGGAAGCTTGCAAACTTTCAATGAGGACAGGAAAATAATCACCACAAAAGAAGAAGAAGGTAAGTGCCATGAGAATTATGCCAAGATCTAAAAGTATTCAAAGAAGCGTGAGATTTTTTCATGTGTGGGAGGTCACTGGAGATAAGGTTCAGGAAAGACTTCAAGGAGGAGGTGATGTCTGAGATTACTCCTGAAGAACTAACAACCTTTCTATAGGCGGTAGGATTGGGAAGCACGTTCTAGAAGGAAGAACGGTCTCCTCAACAGCATAGAACTGTGGTGGGTCCAGGAATGTTTGCCAGACTAGCGGATAGCTCATGGTAATATGGGATCTGTATGTCCTAGTGGTCAGAAAGGAATCTGGAAAGACATCCGAGCTAGGCGACTCTGAGTTTGGACACCGGTGTCACCACCTGATAAATATCCATCCTCAGGCACATTGTTTAACCTGCCTCAGCCTCAGTTTCTCCCTTCTAAAACCAATCCCATCATACATTTCCCAGGAAGGGTTTGAGGTAACAGCTGTTTCGTAAATGGTGGGTCGCATTACTTTGCAGAGCTCTTGAATAACAGTGAGGACAGTTAATGTTTTCTTAGCCAGCTTACAGAAAGTTTGCACAAGGTAACTGCGGCTGGAATCATCTGCCAGCACACAGAGGATGGAGGGGAGGAGAGAGAGGCAGGGAGGCAAGCTAGGAGGCTGTTTTGTAGTCAGCTAGTAGATAGTAACATCCTCAGGGGATGCTGCTTCATGGTCAATCAAGGACATCAAAGTTTTATTTTTGAATTTTCAGAATACACAGATCTTTTTTATTTTCTTCCCTTTCCCTCCTGCTGTTTTACTGTGGAATTTTTCTGCCAGTGGGCACAGGAAAGACAGTGAGACATCAATCAACCAGCGTTACCATAAGCAACAGAGGAACTCAGGTACCTGTCTATGCAAACGTCAGCATCTTTGAAAGCTTTGGATGGAGAGGCTGAAAGCAACTACTTGAATTTAATATTTTATATAGAGTACATGTTCCAATAACTTAACTTTCCTTGGTTGCGACGATACAGCTGAGTCACTACTACATTCTAAGGACTTCTACATAAAAATTTTCTAGCAGTCAGTTGAAAACGCAGTAGGGCAGGGCTCATTCAGAGCCAGTGGTCAAGTGTCGCTGACCAGCCCCATGGGACCCTGGACAAGTCATTTAATAATCCTGAGCCGCAGGTTCCACATTTGCGATTTGGGCGAGGTAATTTATTTCCTGCCTCCTTCTCAGGGTTTTTGTGAGGAGTGAGTGAGGAAACTGATATAAAAATGCTTGCGTTTTAAAGCCACAAATGCGAAGGACTATTATTTAGACAAAGCTCCCTCAGCATCACTGGGGCACAATCACTGTAAACTCCATTCGAAGCACTTCCACTTCGTTGTCTTCCCTCCCTCGGCAGGTCTGCTGCATTTGTCCTTTCTTCAGTTGGCGAGCATTTTCCTTCCATACGGTGACCACAGTTAACCTCCCATTTTTGGTGAGATTTCCAAAGTGTTGTTTCCAGCTAGGTAGCTATTTTGTCATTTTGAAATTGTGTTGTTTGCCCTCCCCTGTGTTTAGGGATAAGTATGGGAGGGTTTGGTTTCAGTCTTGAATTATTTCACTAAGGGCAATTTTGGAGGAGGAAAAGGTATTTTTCACTCATTTAATGAAAGCACTTCTTTCTCATTAAGGGCTGTGCTGTGGACTCCGGGGATGATTTCAGAGACTGAGTCAGCATCTTTATCTTGTGATGCATCCGAAGATGTGTCTGTTCCCCTAGGGAGGAAGAAGGGAAATGGAAAATAAAGTCTTATTGCCCTCTTTTTGGCTAATTTCCTGTTTTTGCAACAAAACGAAGCAGTTACTTCTGAAATATAGACACACAGATGAGAGAATGTGTATAATTACTTAATAAGGGGATCTTGCACAATTAAACTGAAATTCAATGCATTTTAAGAAAAGGGAAAGCATTCCAACTAAGTTTCTGGCAGATAATAAAAAAGAAAAAAATTGGAAGCATTTGAGGCTCTGAAGCCTTGCTTCTGTCCATATATACGGCGTCTGTGGACTCCGAGCTCCTCTGCTCCTGCAAAAGGATGCTTTCACACTGGGCTTCAACGCCGGGACAGAAGGCTTGGTGGAAAAAAGCAATGACTTTTCATCCCAAGTGTCGGTTTGGACCCAATGATTTGTGGGTTCAGTTCTGTCAAAGGATGAAAACAACAAACTTTTCAAACACATATTGTCACGCTTAATGCCCTTTGAGATACTCAAACATGGACTGGGCTTGGTAAATAAATCACGGTTGATCTGCAGGGTGATATTTTTTTCCTGGCTGAAGCCAAGTTTTATAACACTTACTGCCCTTATCCTGTGCAAAAAATTGTCTCCTCGGATGACCTGCTCAAGTATACAAAATGCAAACAGTAATAGCACACTGAAATACACACCGGTTTCGGATAGGTTAACTAGAAAGCAATATTTCTGTATGTGAGGCTGTGGAACTGCAGAAATGAGCTCCCTCCTGACACACACACATTTTGTTACAAAAATATGGGGCCCATCCAAAATTCTAATACACTTAATTTAAAACTGTATGTTCTATACGGTGATTAAATATTATTTTAGTTAACTAACCATTGTACCATCAGTGCATACATCTTGTGAATGGAAACAGCACTCCTAAATGATAAGGACGTCGTACTTATAAATGAAGTTTAAACAATCGTGACACTCCGGGAAACAAATGTAGCCATTTGACTGCTTCCCAGAAGTCGCTTGCTTAGAAAAGACCCAAGAAAATTGCAGAGCTCTGCATTCAAGATTGGCGGCTGAACCTGGAATTTCCGTGAAGGTCAAGAAGGAGGAGGTGATGGTCTCCTTTTGGTGGGACAGAGGTGCTGGGAGCACAGTGAGGGGAGGGGACGGGTGAAAGCCTTGAGAATTACATCACTAAACACGTCCTCACCTGGCTCCCTGGGTCCCTCGGTCCCAGCATTCTTTCCACACCAGGCACAATTGATGTGAGATAATTCCACCAGAAGAAGGAACTCTCACCTTCTTTACAGCTTGGTGTTTACAAACACTCTGGAGAGAATGTAGAAAAGTACATAACACACTGAGTGAATGAGTGATGTTATTTGGATCAAGAGATGATTAGATGGAAAATGTCTATGACAAATTAAGAGGAAGAAGGCAGGTTACAAAGTAATTGTACAGTACAATTATTTCATGTGTGAAAAATAGTTCTATAAACATACGTCAGCAAGACTACGATGTGACACAGCAAGCAGACAATGAGGTGGAGGGAATACAGATGATTTTCATTTTCTTCTGACTTGTCTGTATTTTCAAACAGTCACATGTTACTTTTAGAATAACAAAAAAGTGCTTCCAAAAAGACTTAGGGGGAGAAAACAGTCAAGTTATGAAAGCGTGGGGCAATAATGATCACTTAGACTGGTAAATCTCCAGACTTAAGGGAATAGAAAGCAATTAGCACATGGGCATAAGAACACGGTGTTTACATTTCCTTTCACACCCTGGAACAATACGTATTCGAGAAGTGAAACATTTAGCTAGGTCAGGCTGTATATATTCAAGGAATCCTATATCATGATGTTTGTTAACATTTAGGAAAAGTTATTAACTGAAGAGTAATGCACCAAACAAAAATCCAGTTCATTAAAATAGCATATTATATACAAATAAAGTTAGCTTTAAAAAATAAAAATTGGCCCTTATCCCTCTGAAATAATTCAAGATTTGAATTGGAAATATTGGCCATTAGTAGCTATAATATGCTGAAACCAGAAATCATCAGAAAGCTTAAGGATGAAAGAAAACTGTAATATGCAGTGATGGAGAAGATACTGGGAAACAGGCATTCTCAGGGCTGCTGGTGGAAACACCTTTTCACCAGTCTAAAGGGCAATCTGGTCACGCTCATCAAAGTCCTAACACTGTGGATATCTTCACAGCCAGCATTCCCATTCCCAGGAACTTATCCTGTGGAATACATAAGAATGTGAACAAAGCAAGAGGGATGCTCATAGCAACATTGTTTATGATGGTGACAAACCGCTTCAATGTCCCACAGAAGATCATTTTTTGCTTTCATGCTTGATTAAATTATACTGATAGTCACTATATAGTGCATATATATATATATATAGTCATTACGCAGTCAACAGTATATTCTGCAGCCATTAAGAAGTGTTTGTCCATGAATGTGTCTAGTAAACACAATGTTGAACAAAAGACGCCAGACAAAAGAGTATATACTGTATGCCATTTACATCTAGATCAAAATGAGGCAAAAACAACTAGTGCTTAACTTTGGGAGTACCTCACGACTGCAGGAGGGCACAGAGGGCTTCTGGAGTTCTGTTGCGTTCTGTTTCTTGGGGATGGGGATGTTCACTTCGAGAATGCTCCTCAAACTGTATGCTGATGATTGCTTACTTTTCTGCACATCTGCTATACTTTGGTTCCATTTACCAGAAGAAAGGTTGTAAGGGGCATTAATAGCACAGAACGCAGTTCCGAATATATGACTAAGGCAAGAAATATACAGAAGCATAATCCCATTTCCTGCCTTACAGGATTTTATGGAAAAATAAATGGATAGATGTTCACAAAGTGGCATTGGTGGCTGTCTTAGGTGATGGGATAATAGGTGATGTTAATTTGTAACATTTTCTAAAATTCTTACAATAAATATATATTAATTTTGTAGGAAGAAAAAGTCCTTATAATATCGTTATAAAAATGAGGAAAGTGTATGTAAGTTTGGTAAAACAGAAAGCAGAGTCAGTAAGAATGTGCTAATGGTAACAGCCTAGAGGAAGGGCCGGCAGAGATCAGCTCGGATGAAACAGCCTGGCACCTTACACAGCATGATTCAAAAACAGAACACTTTTCATTCTGGAAGTACATGCTATATGGCTTCAAAGTGAAGATGGGATGTGAAAGTCTGAAGCAAGTGTGTCATAACTGACTCTGCTCGCTGCTTTGCTGGGTGATACAAAGCAGTCTGGACCTCATTTGTCCTGTCTGTCGAGTGGGTTTAATGACACCTTGCCTGCCTCCTCCCGAGGGATTCTGAATATAAGCGATACGAAGATATAGAGGGGCTTTGAACTTTTCATGTTGGTTCAAGGGATTGTTACAAGGGCAGTTTATCAAAAAATACTTGACAGCACTTGAAAATTTTGTGAATCTTGTTATACTATAGTTAGTAAGAAGCACCTATAGGTTAAGAAGATTGTTGGATCACACTGTTCATTTTTCACACTTTTGTACCAGGACATTTTTATAAAGAAAAAATAACCTTACATTTTCAGCTTGAGAAAAATGGAACAATTTTACAGATCCAAAATATTTTTTAAAATTGGATGATAGCACCGATTCTATAATTCTCATAATCAACCGAGTATTTCCTACCAGGGAGAGAGAAAGAGATGGGTCCTTTGCCCCAGAAGACATTTGCCTCAGCTCAAGGGAGAATCTCGTCTATGCCCTCGTTGTCTGCTGTCTTTCACCTCAGATGAATGGTCTTCTACAGTTGCTTAGACAGATGCTAAAGAGCTGACAGATAACATAGTCTTAAACCCAGAAAGTTTCCTCTCCAGCCCCAGCCCTACCCACCTACATTCTTTGGTCTTTATTTCATTAGCTTAGGCACTTGTATTGATATACATTTAATATTTTACAATGAATTCTGTTTTGAACTACTCCTCTCATTTTGCCAAGTAGTGCATCCCAGGGTTGGTCATCCATATCCACTTTTCCCAGAGGACAAAGCCACGTCCACGGCTTTCATTCAATGCAGTGACCTGTCAAAACGGGTCTCACTGAATGGCCATGATAACCCAAGCAAATACCTCTCCGTAACCTTCTCCGGAGTGATGATTCCCAAGTGTGGCCCTTGGATCGGCAGCATCTGGGCATTTGTGAGAAATGCAAACTCTTGGGCCCCACTCCAGTCCTAGTGAATCAGAAACTGGAGGTGCTGCTGGCCATCTGCAGTCTAGCAGGCCCTCCAGGTGATGCTGATGCTCAGGTGTGAGAACCGCAGCCCTGAAGGAATCCAGGTGAGATTCCTAGAGGCACGGTGTGCTCTCTAGAGGGATCTGACAAAAATTACCAGTACACGAGCTGCCTTTGAAGCAGCTTGGAAATCTCAAGACAGGTGCTCATCATAAAAACATATAGTAGTGCTAGCACTTCACTTTGCAGCCATTTGGCCATTTTTCAGCTCACCACTGAGGTGGATCAGAACTGTTCCTAATTCACAGGCAAGAAAATACACTCAGACAGGGCAGAGGGAAGAACTCTGAGGAGTTGGTGCAGCTTCTAGCATTGTCGGAAGGTTTCTCCAACGTTAACTGCAGTAGGGAAGTGTTACATTGCCTTTCGAGAACTTTCCCCACGGCAAAACCAGGAATGAAAAGCCGAATACTGGTCTTGTTTCTGCCGGTAAATCCTCCTGGTCTTTGAGGTAAGATTCAAATACAAGAAACCCCAGAAGAACAGAAGATCTTTACTATGGAATTGTCAGCCCCCGGGGCAACGTCTTGGCCCAGCCGCATCCATCTGTGAGAAGAGATGTGGTCTCGCCCAGAACGTCTTTGATATCAGACACAGAAAAACAAGGCCTCTTCTCTCTAGTAAACTCAGTTTACACATTACCGGATTTCTTCTTTTCTTACAAAGGTGGTACAAGGTAAAACCAGGAAAGAGATCACATGAGCAACACTGCTATCGCTACTGAAAAATATGTTTTACATTTAAAAAAGACCAACTTGAACTTACTGGTTCATTTCCTATAAAGATTGTGGAGCACGTGAGGCGACTCCCAATGTGCTGGCTTTGGTTATCTACCGTACCTTATTTAAATGCCATTGTGTAAACTGAGTGACAAGGAGGCTCCATAGGGTTAAGCCACTGCTCTGAGTTTGTAAAGGGCTTGTGAACAAAATTGCTATCTTGACTCTGGGTTAAGAATCCTGACAAAAATATACATAGATAATAGTTGTACATTTTTTATAGTGAATTGATTGCAGAAAGTCATAAATATAGTTGTAAGGCTTTGGGATAGTTACTTAATTGTTCTGAGCCTCGGTTTCCTTATCTGTAAAAAGAACTATAGGATAGTTGTGAGGATAAATGAGTTAATTCACATAAATTGCTTAAGACAGTGCCTAGCACTTGGTAAGAACTCAAAATGTTAGTGACAATTGTTATTTTTATAACTGTAAAGGTTATTCTGTTTTTAGATGAAATTACAGAATACGGAAGTTAGTACAAACAGACCAACTAAGATTGCACAGTTCAGTAATAGAAAAATTTTCATGATAATGGATACTGTTGCCTTATCTGAAGATACTACCATTTACCTAAGGAATTCAGATAACAGAAAGCATTGTCTCTTAATCATTATACTTTGAAAAACATCCAGCCTCGCTAAGTTACTGATGTGTAATATCTGATTGGAATTCGGTTCACCTATTATAAAAACAAGAACTATTCTTAGGCTCTTATAATAATAATTTTTAATTCACAGACACGATTAGGTCACATTTAAAACAGAGACCCCGGGGCAGGATTACTCCACAGGGCATGTGACGTTTATCCAGTCAGCCCTGATGTAAAGAACTCTTGTTTGGTGTGGGGACATGCAGCAGGAGGGCAATGGTCCCAGGGCAGAGTAGGGTCAAATCTGCTTTTCCTAATTCAGTAGAATTCTGTAATAAGGTCCCAGGTACCAAAAATAATGCACAGATACATTTCAGTTTGGATAGATTTAAAATGTACACGTCAAAAAGGAAACAAGAGGAGGGAAAGACTCCTCCTTTTTTTATAGCTTGTCTCAGTTAATCCTTATAATAATATTTAAACGTTTCATTTACATATGGGCGTGTGTGCGCACGTGCACTTGTGGGGGTGTGCAGGTTTATAGAAGAGAAAATGGGAGCATCGAGAGTTTAGAGACAGGTAAGGGTCAGAAACCCTACTGTGAATTCGGGATCTCACTAGAAGTCTTGAAAACACAATCATGCCTTTCAGAATGCGAAGTGCCTGTGCTTGGAACAATTTCACATTTCACAGGCTATACAGAGTCCTTCTTTCCTTTCTTCCTCCCTCCCTTCCTTTCTTCCTTTCTCTCTCTTTTTCTTTTAAACAGATGATAAGTAAAACTTTAAAACCTCCTATTCAGAGCTCCCTGCCAGCATAGCACAAACTGGTCTTCAGACTTAGCTTTTCCACTCTTCAGTTCTAGAAAGGCCTTAACGCCGTGTGCATTTCTGAACTTCGAAGGCTGAAGATAAACAACTTGGCCCGGGCTTATTCTCATTTGGCACTTGACCCATGATCGTGGGTCCAAGTCTTGGCATCCCTCTTGCTGGCCGAGCCCTGAAATATCCTCCAAGTATTAGTGTGAGACTCAAATCATTAGGTGGGTAGGAAAAGACTCTAAATTAGAAAGTACTGCACGAATATTAATTTTTGTTGTTATACTTTACAACCTGAAATTCTTAGGAAGTAACACTAGTTGCCTCCTAAAGAAGAACCTTGCAAAGGTGTGGTTATATAGACCTTTGGTACATCAGACGTTAGACAATTTAGGTAATCTCTGTTTATCAAACAATATGCATTCAATAAAAATACCACAAGACTATTGTACATCCTACAGCATAATTACCAAGCCGATATGCATTCAGCCTGTCAGAAGCCTAATAGAGAGTCTTGGCCTTGGTTATAGACTCAAACTAATGCTGGTAACTATACGCAGTGACAGATTGGATGGCAATCCCCGTACAGTCTCAATTTGCAATTTTGTTTTTTGGCAGAACTCGTTAAGTTTTATGACCAACAATATATTGCAGTCCAAGGGAAAAATGGAAGCATTATGAGCCATTTTCAAGGGCTGTCTCACAAAACGCACTCTGTAATCACTGAACTGGAGAAAACAATTCCATCTTGATATGACACGGTGGGGGCTGTTTATATTGTTGCTATTACTATTTTAAAGACAGGGAATATATAGAACACTACATCTTCCAACAGGGACCAGCATGAAAGCTGTGTGTTTGTGTGCAGCCAAAAGTTTGCCTACTCCCATTCAGAATTCACAATAGACAGCTCAAGAAAGAAATTCAATTTCAGGGAGTGGCTCAAGTGTCAAATGTTTGACAAAGGCGTAGTTTTGATCCATAAACATGGTCTGAGGAAACAGTGATATAAAACAACTGAAGATAAGAAATACCACAGCAGACTTATTTTCAATTTTTCAAGTTTAAACTCTGGAATAGTTAGTTTAAAAATGTTAACTGAACTATGGAAATATGCAAATTTACTCCTCCATAGTTTAGTCCTATAAGCTGTAAATTTGTGACTTAGTAAAACGAAACACCGCTAGTTTCATTTTTCATTTTCTGTTTTCCGGTGGAATTATAGTGATATTCAAGGATTAACTCAGATCTGTAAATAAAATTAAGCAATCTCTGCACAAAGATACTCACTCTCTTGTTTTACGTCCAATTAAAGACCAATTCTCAGGTCTCCAGTTAGATTGACACAGTTGGGAATACCACTAATCAGAAAGAGTTCCATGAAAAGCTCACAAACTGGTAGAAAACATCTTAGAGATAAAATTTCCCCAAAGTGCAAGTCTGGCTTCATTTGAAGGGGAAGAAAAATTGGTCAGATTGATTTATATTAAAAGTACAGAATATGAAAAGCAAAAAGAGAATTTTAAAGTTTGATGAAAAGTTAGTTTCACATAAAACTTAAAGACAACACAGAAAGAGAGATATGCTTTTTTTGTAACCAAAACCATTAACTATTCTTAGCTCCAAATAATTCATTTTATAGCTTGCTTTTTTTTTAGTCATTTAGTATTAACGAAAATAGCCCCATTGTCTAGTTACCCTCCACCAAAACACCTGTTTTATTTTCTTCATAGCACCTGTCACTCTCAGTAGTTATCTCAGGGACGTCTCTACTTGTTAATTAGCAACTGACCTTGTCAGCTGTGTTCACAGACGGCTCCCCAGAACCCAGCTGAGCAACCTGGTACGTACGGTCTCAAAAATATTATAATATTAAAATTAAAACTAAACATAATTTGGCATTCTCTTTAGATCTTTGTTCTTCTAAAGACTTGTAGATTCCATTCTTGTCTATTACTTTTTTAAACTTCTGTTTTTCTTTTCCTCGCTCTCTAGTTGGGAAGGAGGAGAAACATTCTGCTGTGAATGACAAATGAAAAGCATTCTCTGGCCTGAAAATTTAAGACTAAGGCCACAGAAACACGGGCTTTTATTTATAGCTTTTAGAGCCTGTGAAAAGATGCATATTGACGAATTATCTCTAGAAAACTAATTGGCCAACCCTGTATTTAGGCAAGGCACAGAAGAAAAAAGTTCAGTTTCTTCTTTGTAAATGTGAAATCCCATTGCAGGGATTAAACACACAGTTCATAAAACAAACGGTGTGGTAATCTTGCTGCCATCTTCTGAATGGCTGAGAACGTGGGCTCTGGAGTCAGGATGCTGGAATCTGACTTCTCGCTCTTCTGTTCAATGGCTGTATAATTTCAGAGAAGTTACACAACCTCTTCGTGCTTAAATCTCCTCATATGTAAAATGGGGATAATGATGGAAACTTCTTCCTGGGACTGTGAAGAATAAATGAGTTACTACATCTCAAGTCTTTGCAAAAGTAGTTGACAGATGGGGACGTTCACAAAAGTTCCCTGCTATTATCTATTCCAAGGTAAAATGTCCAAAGTGATATCATTAGTACAAAATTACCCAGACTAACGAATACCGAGTTGTCTTTCTAGAGCAACCTCAGACCAAACGCCGTCAGGAGCACGCGCTTCCACACACGTCACCTGTTCCTGTGGGCCCAAGTGTCACAGACTGAGATCAAACCCATTCAGTCACTTAAATAACTAACATTCATCAGGTTACAAAGGACAGAATTTCTAACTTCCTTTCGAAGCCAGGAAGAAGTAATAGCATCCTCCAAAACAAAATCTTAGGATAATAAAAAACAGAAGAGCTTGAACATCAAGATTTGTTGAGTCTCCACTTCTGGCCATCGTCTTCTAAGACTGGTCTGAGCCAACAGAAGTATTCCCACCTACACTGTCAGGTTTCCATGGCAGTGCATCACATGGCCTTCTGATCACGGAGCCCTTAAACTCCCGTGTCACCTGAGTGTGCTCACATACCGAGCCTGGACTGCTTCTTACCAAATACTTAAGTGGCTGCTTAGTGTGCTGGGTTTAGAACTGGAAACAAACAAAATAAACCCCAAACACAGAAGTTCCCTGGTACTTTTAAACCACTTAGAATGCAGTCAGATAGAGATGAGCAGAGGACACACCATTGGGAAAACGAATCCAGCTCTGGGAGAAGTAGGGGATTTTGATTTCAGAAATAAGGGAGGGTATAGTTGGCTTAGAAACGGGGCAGAGAGGGAAAACTCCTGTAACCGGCTGGAAACAGAGACTCCCAGCGCTCATCAACAACTGAACCTCCTGTGTTGTTTTCCTCCCCTCCCCTTCTCTCCTGGACTCTCCCTTTCCCTCCTCTCCTCTTCTCTCCCCTCCCCTCCTCTTCCCTCCTCTTCCCTCTGCTTTTTAAATACTAGAACCCCCTTCATTCTCTCCTCTTTGCCCTCAGAGATTTTACAGTAACTGGTCAAGGGCTGGTGCCCATGCGTTCAAGCGCTGGTATTTTTGAAAGCATCAGGTGGTGCCATGGTGCAAGGCAGTGAAGACAACTGGAGGTTGACCGAGCAGAAGCCTCACCCTGGACCGCTGCAGGATGTGACCTGAACACCACCCCTCAGGCAACAGGAGGACCTGGAAGGGTTTTGGGCATGGGGGTGGTATAGTCAGAGATTCACCATGGAAATGTAACTCTGGCTGTTGTGTGGCAATGGCCTGCAGGGCAGCAGGACCCGAGGCAGAGGACCACAGGGGAGGTTCCTGTAGTGGTGTGGATGATTGCCTATGACTTGTCTGGTTGTTTCTTAAACCTGGTCTCTGAAGTGTAGCAACTTTCTTTCAGAAGACACATGGGCCAACATTAAGTGCTAAAACTCAAGGGGAAGTCACAGAACCATGAATTCTCACAGACCACAGACAATCATTCAAACAGGGGTTCTTCTCTCTAAATGGATTTCAGCAATCTGTAGACACCCTAAAATGGTGTATAAGTTTTACCTGTCTGGGCTTGTGTATTTTTTCTAGAGTGGAGCTCAGTGGTTTTCATCAGCTCAGCAAAGGGCTGGATGGCCCCCAAAGGTCAACACACATCAGGTAGGAACACATAGTGCCTTGCAGTGGATGAAATTAGCATCTGTAGAAATTCAGTCGTTTTTTAATATAGCTCTAATATTATACACGGATATTTTAAAATTGTCCCTGAACTTGAATTCTCCTGTGGTCTCTAAACCTGACAAAGCATCAGAATAATCTAGGGAGATTGTGAGAAGCACGGAGTTCCAAACTCATCCCTGAATTCTTGCCTCAGGACCTACGGCATAGGGAGGACCAAGCTGATTGTAGTAGCAGTCAGGTTTGGGAACCATTGAGATCCTTCTTTACTGATGGTCAAAATATTTACTTCTAGGCTCCATTGTCTTGCTTTCATTTCATCTACATTATTCATGCAGAAAAATGCAACCAGGAGCTTTCTTTTAAAATAACACATCACGAATTCTATAGGTCTCCAAATGTGGGAGCAAATTCACAACAGTTTATAACTCTGGAGAGCTTTTTGAGTTGGAAGGGCTTTTTTGTCTGTCTCTGCCCCACTCTCTCTCTGCCAAGAATCACCATCCAATCCTCTTCTCATGGTACTGTTTGTACTTAAGATTTTTGTGCCAAGGTGAAAATCATTCTAAATTGCCTTATCTCAGCACTTGAAATGAATGGAGCCTCTTTTTTAAGAAAGAGGCTTCCTGGTTTGGGGAAATTATTTCCACTGTCCTATGAATCCAGCCTCCCGTGAATAGCCTTCCTATTTTCCTCTCCTCTTGCTATCCGCTCCACATCTGGTATCCAGCACAAGGCAGAAACAGCACGTTATCCACCGCAAGGGGAGAGAAACACAAGGCCCTTAGCAATCTTGGATCTCATCTATTGTCCTGCGGAAGGCGTGCACTGGAGCATCTGAAAAGCTTTGGATGATTAAAACTGAAATGTAAGAATGTATTGTCCTGGCTATTATGAAGGCAGAAAGGAAACCTTTTGTCACTTGCTGGGCTGCGCCTGTCTCCAAGGCCAGCATGGCAGAGAGCAGGAAGACTGTGATGTTCCCGGGGACCGATTATGGAGGATTGATACAGCATTTGTGTGTTATTTCTTGTTCTATCAAATTTAATAACGTTAATTTGGCATAGTTAAGAATTCTGAACCACAGCAGCACAATTGCTGTTTTGATGCAAAACTTTCTAACAGAGAAATATTTTAAATAAGTTCTATAAAAATAATCCATGCTGAGAAAATCTAACTTTTAGAAAGTGTTTTTTTCTGGGCCTTGGGCTGGAATCCTCTGGCAAGTTTACTTTGTACCTAATCCCTCTTTGTATTTTTCTCCTGCTTCCTCTCCTGTTTCTTTTTGCCGCCGTCTGCATCTCATTGTTATCTGCCGGTTTATCCCAGCTTCCGCCTTAGAATCCTGCACCCACCGCACCATGCAGCCTGGCAGGGCCCTCAGGGGTCACGTGCCTCTTCTGTAAGGACCCCCAAGAAAGGCAGGAGCAGGTGTTTGGAGGAATATGGTCTGTGTGTGCAATTTTCAATCCCTTACTTGCCATGGACTCCCTATGGCCGTTCCCTTGCATTAAAGAGTTACATTTCCACTTAACTTTTTTTCTTATTTAACATATAATTTCCTATTGTCGCACTAACAAGGTGTCAGACCCTTTTAGGGTTAGTCTTTGCTTTCATCATAGCACACTACAGGTAAAGAAATAAAGGCTGCCTGTAGAGGTCTGACAGTTTTCTAATTTGCCTGAAAAGATGTACTCCAAATCCCAAGCATACTTCACACCTTAGGTCCCAGCTCTCCGCTCCCTACATTGAAGACTCACTGCGAGAAATGGTTTTTCTCTCCAGTAGTGGTTCTCAATAGGAGAGTCCCCACCCCCGGGACATTTGACAGATTCTGGGGACCTCTCCCATTGTCGAAACTGAAGGGGTGCTGCTGGCATCTAGTGGGAAGAGGCCACTGCTGAGCATCCCACAGGGCGTCTCCCCTTCCCGTCTGCCCTAAACAAAGGATTTTCCAGCCAGAACTCGAGCAGTGCCGAGGTGGTGAAACCACCCCGTTCTAGTCATCGGCCGGACCTGTCACACCGCTCGCTCGGTCCATGCGCAGCAATGCAGAGATGTGTCGGTGGGAGCTGATGCTGACTCACAGGTGACAAAGGCGCTGGCCATGCTCGTTAGACTTGTTGGGTGTTTCTGTGCCTGCCAGACCCTCGGCTGGAGATGGAAAGTGGAGCAGAGTCTGCTGGGCGGGGGCTGGGAAGTCACAGTCCGTTTACAGAACACCGGCTGTGACTCGGAGCCGGCTCTGCCTGAGGCTGGTCGGGGGGCTTGAGCCAGTCCCCTCGCCTGGCTGGGCCTCCGCTGTCTCATCTGTCGCGTAAGGGTTTGGAATAGCTCCACCCTTCCTGTTCCAGGATTGTATAATCAAATGAAAAAACTACCTCACGGGTGAATGCACCTGTTGAACCCAGTTTAGACTGGGCGTCTTCCTAGTCTGTACTTCTCTAGAATTTTTCCTTCAAAGACAAGAGTCATTTTTAAATATCTGCACTCAAGATTTATTGTCTTGAATAAGCTTTATATCCTAGGAAAGCAGAATACCCCCTGGTGTTTAAATGTGGCCCCTCTGCAACGTGCTTCTTAGACAAATTTAGTTTGGCCACTTGTTTCACCACTGACCCTGAGGAACAGTGAGCATCTCCACCAGACGGACCCCAGCGCGGCTGCCTGCCAGAGCCCCGGGACAGGCATGGGGCAGAGTCAGCCCGGGGAAAGCCGTGGGGCACTGTGGCTCTGTCAGGACCTCAGTCCTCGCCCTCACCACTCCCTGCTCTGAAAACTCCCCAGGTCTTGGAGCGCTGGGCTGACTCATCCATCCTCAGAGGAGGAAAAGAAAAGGAAACAGACTGGCTGCCGAATTCACAGCACATACCGGGTGCTTCACGGATGTCACCCGCTTTAATCATCATGACACCTAATGAGCTGGATAATATTAACCTCCCTTTACCGGTAAGAAACTGAGGCTCAGGAAAGTTGAGTTATTTACAAGCTGTGGAAAACCTGATTGCAGGGGACTTAAGCAATAAAATGAACGTGCCGGGTCACGTAACTAAGTCTAGAGGTGGATGTAGAAGCTGAGCTTGGTTCCAAGCCTAGCTCACATCCCCATTCGCCAATTTCCATTTCTCCTCTGTGTTTCCTCAAGCGTAGCCCCACGGTGCCTCCTGGTAGCTCCGACTCTCCCCCGGGGCCTCCTGTCTCCTTGCTGTTGAGTGGCCGGTGGTCCCCACAGGAGGGCTGGGACTCCCTCTCTCTCACTGGCTGTTTTTGGGCCATGTGTTTCTCCCTGAACTAATCGCTCTGTGTCGAGGGGGCGGATTTGGTGCTGGGAAATATTGATCAATCAGGATCCATCCCTGGTGCTGCTGGGTCAAAGGGAGAAACTAGAAATTGACTGAATTCGTCAAAGGAATATCTGGGTACTGTTGGTAAGAAGCATTTGAACGACTAGATGTCAAGATGGTAACTCAAAAGTCGACCAGTAGGGTAGGAAATGATCAAAGAGCCTGGAGTTTCTACTACAAAAACAATCTTTAAACAAATCTAAAACAAACGTTAAGTTCAAATATCAAAGAAACAGAAAGATTATTGCCAGAACCTGGGCTATTAATCCTTAATTCCGAAGCATGTTCTAGAAACTCTGGGTATTTTCTATTAGTAACTTAGAGTTTATTATTTAGCGATATTTTGAAGTCAGTCCAGACAAGGTGTGGAGACGAAACAACAGTTCCACTAAGTAGGGTTTTTTCACTGCTCATATCAGGGGACGCGTTTTTCTCACCGATGGGTAGGAATCCTCATGAAAAGGTAACCAGGACCAGCTGGTTCCCTGCATCCAGTCCTTCTGATCATCTTGGAACGGGGTCATAGGAAAGAATCTGAGAAATCTCCGGATCCATCCCAGTATCTTTTTTTTCCCCCAAACATCTCACCAGCTTCCCAATATGACTCCATTTGTTTTCAGCTATGGAGCATTTCTTCCTGATTAATAATATGACAATTTCTAAAGCAATTTGAGTCAATTCCGTATGATTTAAAAATAATAAAGCTAAAATTTTAAAAGGAAGACTACATTATTATGCCTATTAAGATTTTTCTTTCCATTATATACAACACAAAATCTTTAATTAAGAGAATTTACACAGGCTGAGGGAAACTGTCTGAGCAGCAACCACTTACCCCAGAGAAACAAAAGTCACAGAATGTTGACATTAAACTTTTTGTCCTCAATAAATAAAGGGAACTCAACAAAATGTAATCCTAAATGGTGGGGTTTATATTAGCTGCATGTTGTGGCATTTCTCGGTACAGATGGGTATCAGGTAAGAGTAGAAACAGGTTTCTGATCCATCACAAAACCACCGATCCACTGGGACCGTCTTCAGTTGCCAACAGCCCATCTGGATGCAAGCTGTATCCCCTCTTTTAAAAATGACTTGTTTTGCTAGTTCAGAAACTTAAGGTTGAAGAAAATACTGCTTGTGAATAAAATATTTATTGTGAATAAATTAGCACAAACATTTCAAATATTAATTTTTTGGTTAGCCTCAGGTTACCTTTAGGCCGCAAAGGGAGAAATAGTTAAAAAAGAAAAGCAGATTAAAACCTCTTTTATAATGTTGGCTTTTAAAAAAACAAAACCGACCACACTAAAATGATAGTGGGTCTTCTCTGTCGACCTATTTAGAAACACCTCTTGCCTGTGGGTGGAAGCTCGAGTGGGCTCCTGCTACCTGACCTTCTCTGATGCAGGTCAGGACATCACAGCTGGAGTGCCCAAGACACTGATGGCGTCTTAGAGAAGAGTGAATTCAGTGGTGAAAGTTTTCAAAATGAGGTCATGTCCACTGCCTGGATTCTTTGAAGGAACTTGGATGGTTAACCTAGGAAATGACAAGACTTCATTTTTTTTCCCAAATGTCCAAAAGACTAACTTGATGCAGGGAACTAAATGTTCTATTCCGTAGCACCTTAAGGAAAACCAGAGGCAGTGAACTGAGGCTCAAGAAAGTGGTTAAATACACAGGTGATGGAGTTCAAATACCTCTTCCACCACACACTGATTATATGTGCTTGGCAAGAAATTTAACCACAGCCTCAACTTCCCCGTCTGATAAGGAGGGAAAATAACACCTAACTTTCAGGTTCTTATGATCGAATGAGTCAACGTATGCAAAATGCTGAGTATAGCAACTGCTATTAATAAGGAGTCAACAAATGGTGGCTCAGTAGTTGCTTCATAAATCATAATCATAGTGCTGCTATTATTTGTCAGAAGCATCCAACGATAAAAATTCTTGCCGTTGGAAGTAGTCATTTCAGCCATCACTTGAGGTATTCAAGGAGCTTCTTAAGGACGATGGGCTTGAAGTCATGTGGTCTGGATTTAATCTCAGTTCTAATATTTACCAGCTCTGTTACCTTGAATAAGATGTTTAATTTGTATGCGCTTCAGTTTTCTTATCTTAGATTAGAATAATAATCTCTTTTTCACAAGTTTTGTTTTCTCAGTAATAAATAACATGATAAACCAAAAACATCATTTTTTGAGCATGTACTCAATGCCAGTCACTATTCTAAATGCTTTACATGTACTCATTTATTCAATCCTTATGACAACACTAGGAGGAGGTTGTGACCATCAGCCCCATTTTGCAGATAAGGAAACTGAGGCAAACAAAATTAATTCATTTGTCACAGGTCACACAGGCGAGTGACTGTGTTCATGAGCATTTTCAGCATCATGCTTGACACTTCCCCACGCACAAGAGGAACGCCTGGCCGCCACGCAATGACTGTACGACAAAGATTCAAACTTACCAGCGATTGTAATTCAAGCGTCCAGACTCACCTTTCTTGAATGCAATCCAGGACCTTGGGTCAGATTGCCTGCAGTGAAATGGAAGACTGCTTTGAAAAGTGCAAATTCCCAGGCCCACCTTTGGAAATTATGAGCCAGTAATCTGGGGTTGAGCTAGAAATGTGTAACTCCCCAGGGGTCCTGTTGCACAGCCAGGTTGACAATCAGTGCCATATACGAGTCCATATGTCTTCCAACGAGGAGTATCTACACTTCTCTGACTTTTCTGAGTGAAAACAGGTCCTTGCTTTTTGGATGCTAAGCCTTCCAGTCTGTGGTCATGGAGGGCTCCCTCTAACCGCTTAGGGAAGAAGACGGAAGATGGTGGAGTCTGTCACATTTGCTCCGTAGAAAAGCTTCTTTCTGAAGGTGTGTCTTAACCAAGCATTGTGGTCACCTCTCTGGGCACCTAATACCTTGTCTAATAAATGGAAGAGGGAGAAGAAGAAACCAAAGAAACAAGTTCAAAACCTGAGGGCGAGCCTATCCCTCCGTCTCCAGGGGTTATTATGGATAACATAAATAAGTAAAAGGAAACAAAAAATGTAGGGTGCATTGAGTTTGTAAAATAAATGGGGATGAAAACTCTGCCTGCACCTCACGCATGCAAGGCTGAGCTATTTAGAAGCAGCAGGAGAAACAACATCAGCGTCCAAGGAAGACTGTGTCTGTGAAAACATCCTTCATTGCAGTTCACGTACAACAGGGAAAGGGTGAACTTTCAGCTCAGGGCGTAATCCTTAGGAAAGACAAACAACTGTAGGAAAATGGATCAAAGACCCTGGTTCAAGTTCTGAAAAGCTGGGGCCCATGAAGAGCTCTGTTCCCACAGTTGAGTGACTGTGACACTGGGTGGAGGTGACAAAGAGAGATTTTATATGCATATATATGTGTGTGCACATGCATTCACGCACACGTAAATAAATACACTTATTTCAAGACAACAGCTACAAAAATAATTTCAACGAATCATCAATCAGTTACTCCTCTTCTGATTATCTGGACGGAGGAGTTTCCCCAAGTTTTAGTACAGAAGACAGAGGAGAAAAAGGGTTGTGTAATTCTTTGGTTGGAATTTGACTCATGGCCAAATTAATTTCTCTTTCCAATGTTTTTTTTCCCCCTTCCCTAAACAGAGCTTGGGAAATGATGAATGTTTTTTTTATGAGCGTGAACACACATATTTTGGTTCCCTAGATTTCATCATGGTATAAACACCTAAAGGAGATATCAGTGTTGTGAAAACTCCAAATGGCTGGAAGGCAGAGTCCAATGGGGGAGATCTCAGGACTTGCTTTGACAGCAAGTTGCTGCCGAATGTCCAGCAGGGAGCCGAGGAGTGACGTTTGTTCATTTCTTAGTGCTCGAGAGAAGAGAATGACCCCAGTGTTTCTGAAGAAGCAGAGCAGGGCACGTCTCAGAATGAGAGAAGGGCAGAATAAATTGCTGCCGTTGTAGAAAACGAAGGACTAGAAAGGACTGATTGTGCGGGCCAGGCCCTTACAGAATTGTAGTGGACTTGAAAAGACTATTTTTAAAATTTACTGTGAGTGCCAGTGATAATGCAAAACATTTGAGCATCTTTGCCCAAAGAACAAATAAGTAAAGAGGAATTGAACTGACAGCAGAGACCTTGTCCCTTTTGCACTGTCAAGAGTTGCTATTCTATTTTTTCACGCTTTTTCTCCCTCAATGGGAGGGAAATGGATTCCTTCGGCGCCATCTAGTGATCAAGTGGAGGAAGACAACTAGAAGAGTTGGGATTTTCTTGACTTGGTATTTCCTGCACAGGAAAAGTGAGTATAATCCAACAGTGGAGTTTCAGGAGTAAGGCAGTAGTTTGAAACTTACTAGGGAAATCAATACTCACTGTTATAAGCGAGAATTCGGAGGTGATTTTGGGGGAACAGGGACTTTTGCCTGTCGGTTTTTGTTCAATCCCCAGCATCTAGAAGGACATCTACAAACCGCATAAACTTTATGTGAATCTCTTTGAAACAAAATGAATAAATGGAGACAAAAGTTACAGGATTTCAGAGACTATATAGATCTTGTTCTGTTCTGTGGATATACTGCATGTACTTACACTTTTTAGAAGGAAGATGCAACTTTTACAAGTCATTTTAAATAACAAAATTAGAATTGTTCGCACTAAGGCATTGTCATTGCTGTAGATTCTTCAGAATCGTGTTAGGAGTTCTATGCAGAATTTGAAATGGAATATCAGAAAATCTACGGTATTCAAAGCTCTAAAGTTTCCATTATTTGGTCTCGTCTGCTAATTTATCTATTTTTATTTTGCACATTTGCTGGGGAAGGAGGAGGAGATTAACATATTTGCATCTCTCATGAGCTAGGTATCTTATTCATACATTAATTTACGTAATCTTCATAAAGACGGCAATTGGACGGGTTAAAAAAACCGAGGCTCAGTGGTTTAGTTTATATAGTCATAAAGCTCATCCAAGCTTTTTGGCTTTAAAGCCCATAATAATATGTTAGACATGAGCGGTTTTTGTTTGTTTTCTAATTTTTTTTTCTTTTGATGGCTTCTCCATGGCCTAATGTTTTCCATCCATCTTTCATAATTGCCTAAAGCTTGTCACTTTGGTACCATTGCCAGGCACCAAGGAATTGGTTTAAGGTTGGGCATATAACCCATTTATGGCCAATGAGACTGAGAAGAAGCCTTCTAGAAAAATTTCTCATCCTGGACAAAAAAATATATATATATATAAGAGAGAAATGCTCCCTTTTTTGCCTCTTGACATTGGTTTCTGAAAATTCGATGCCAGGAGTTGCTACAGTCATCTTGTGACCTTGAGGGGAAGGAGCTGGCAGGTCAAGGGTGGCAAAGTGAACAGGTGTGAAGATGAGCATTTATGCCATTGTGGAGCCACTAAGCTAACCAACCAGAAGCCCCCCACTTTAAACTTCTTGTTATATGGATACTAAGGAACCGCCTTTTGGGAGCTGGCCCCGTGGCTGAGTGGTTAAGTTCGCGCACTCCGCTGCAGCGGCTCAGGATTTCGCCCGTTCAGATCCTGGGTGTGGACATGGCACCGCTCGTCGGGTCCCGCTGAGGCGGCGTCCCACATGCCACAACTAGAATGACCTACAACTAAGATATACAACTATGTACCGGGGAGTTTTGGGGAGATAAAGCAGAAAAAAAAAAAAAAAGATTGGCAACAGTTGTTAGCCCAGGTGCCAATCTTAAAAGAAAAAAAAGAATCACCTTTTAAAAGCCATTTAGAGATGATTTTTCTGTTATTTGCAGTTGAAAATATTTTAATTAAAACCTATAAGTGGAATATAAGAAATAATCAGAACTAGTTTGCTTAAACACTATTGCAATAGAGAATTAATATGAAAATGAGTCTTATTTTAATAAACCAGGGAGCTAATCCTGCATTTTAAAGAATCAACAAATAGTATATTGAAAGAAAAGTCTAACAAAACGTATTTGGCGAGCTTTCAATTGAGACAAGCAGGAGCTAAGTTCCATAGAAAGAACAATAAAAAAGACGAGAAAATTGAAACCTTGCTTACCACTTCATGGGAGCCACGATTTAACAGACTGTTAAACAGTGAGCTTTGGGAGCTTTCGCAAATGCTCTGTGACACGAATAGAAAAACAGGGGAGCCACACGTCAGTACACAGGGGCCGTGCACACTGGGCTTGCTGTCCACTCACAGTGGCGCTCTCATATTTTTACGTGTGATACAGATGTTAATCCAAATTCACGCTGTTCTTCCTGTGTCACGCTAAGGTAGTTCCTGACAAACATGAATTTTCCACACTGAGTTGCAAGTTCCAATTATCAAATGTATTGCCCCCATAAATTAATCTACCTTAACTTTTTAGCTCTCTACCTTAACTTTTTGGAAACCAAATCCAAGTAAGTAAAAACAAACAAAAGCAAAGAACGCTTCAAATTGAAGTGAAATTAAAAATGAAAGTAGCTTATTTGAAAAATTCAAATAAAAGATGAAAACAATAGAAACATTTTCAGAGCTAACTGGGGTGTTGATTTTAATAAGTATGAAATTATTTGGATTAAATTTATATAGCAAGACTTGAAAGGTATAGCTATTTGCATTGTATTCTATGTCAGCAAATACGCACAGAAACAAAATAAAACAAGCTGAAATGACAGCTCCTTTCAGGATAAAGGATTCTGCTCACTATCATTTCCTTTGAAATGATTTGCTTTTTGATAGAAGATTTAAAAAGTAAACCCTTCATTCTTCTTACCTTTCTCTAGAAGCAGTGACTGAGGCGGGGAGAAGGTGACCCCTGGTGCCCGCCAGGCATGGTGCCATCTTCCATTGCTTCCATTTGATCGTTGGAGCCACCGCGCTTCCCATCCCATCAACTTGCAATAAAATTGAACTTCTCGTTCCTCAGGCTTATGAAAGTGTGCTTTACCAATTGTGTGACTTTGGAGGGGTAGTGCTGTTACTTTCCTACATTTCGAAACATAACTATTTTGCCACAATTTCACTGTGATCAGTCATGTAATAAATTTGAAATCTGAAAGGATTTACATGTAAAACCATTGCTATACCACAGCTTAGAGATATTCTCAGAAACCTTTTTTATACTGACAATTTCAGAGTGTCATAATAAAATATGTGGTGTTTTCATTAACCTCATATATACTTCTTTATACCTCTTTACAATTGTAAAGAATAATCATCAAACAATAATTGTTATTATTATACTTCCACAACATGCTTATGAGACAGGTCTATTATTGTTCCCATCCTACAGATGGAGAAACTGAGGCTGGGCAGACGAATAACTTATCTGAGATCACATAGCTATCACGTGGCAGAGCCAGGATCTGAACCCAGGTAGACTGAGCATAAAATTCTGGCAACAGCCAAAGGTCTTAATTCCATGACTGTGGTGAGGCCATAGTAATTTTAATTAGCTTGTTAAAATTATGCCAGAAAGGATCACTCATACGTTGCTGGTGGGAATATAAAATGGCGGACACTCTTGCAAACTGTTGGGCAACTTCTTATAAAACTAAACATGCAATTACCGTATGGCCAGTAATTGCTCTCTTGGGCATGTAGCCCAGAGAAATGAAAACATGTTCATGCAAAAGCCTACACACAAATGTTCCTGGTGGCCTTATTGCTAATAACCCCAAACTGGAAACAACCCAAATGTCCTTCAGCAGGTGAATGGTCAAACAAGCTGGTACATTCATACCGTGGAATACTACTCAGCAATAAAAAGGAACGAACTGTTGATACACACAACAGCTTGGATAGGTCTCAGATAAATTATGTCGAGTGGAGAAAGCCATTCCTAACAGGTTAGGTACTGATTTTAGTTACACAACATTTTTGAAACAGCAAAAATTATACAAACGAACTGCTGATTAGTGGTTGTCAGTGGTAAGGGACAAGAACGCTAGGCGGGAAGGCGGTAGATGTGGCAATACCAGGGGTCCTTGAGGTGATGGGACGATTTTGTTTCATTACGGTGGTGGTAGATACACAATCTACACAGGTGATGAAAATACAAAGAACTAAATACACACCCACACACACCCACACGCGCATGCACATACCTACCTATAAGTGAACTGGAGAAACCTGGACAAGGTCTGTGATGGCATCACGTCAGTATCTGCTTGTGATATTGTCCCATATTTTTGCAAGATGTCGCCCTTGGAGGGAACTGAATAAATGGCACATGGGATCTCTGTATCATTTTTCACATCTGCATGTGACTCCACAATTATCTCAAAATAAAAAGTGTAACTAAAAATTCTTGTCGATCATCCTATTATCCTAATTAGCATTGTTCTCCCTCCCTCCCTGGTGCATTGCTTTGCCTGCTGGTAGTTAGTCCGCTAACAGGTGATCCAATGATCTCGCATCTTTGTGCTATATGGATGCACACTAGGCAGTGTTTTTTTGAAGAAGGAAAAGAAATCCCTTAATGGTACACTTTCCTCTTGTATTAATTCACTCTCTGAGCCTGGGCATATATGTCTGGTTTTCATTTTCTTTGTATGGCTCTTGACAAAGACGTCAATTTTTAAAATATGTCCCTATTTGTGAAGGCACACTGATTTAAAAAATATACATAATTCAAGTCATTTATTTTTCTTGGAAAAATGGCAGAATAGTTTGTCCCACATTTGGTTTGAACAGGATGGAGGGGAAGTATCTTTGAAAAAAAAATAAGTTTCAAACTCTGATTTCCCAAACGCAGTGCCCATGAATCAAGGCAGGCTCGAGTTACTCAGCTTCTGCTTTGGGCTGTCATTTTATTCCCTCACTCTCTCTCAAAATTCCCCAGCTTCTGCTCCCCTGCCATTTTTGTTCAGCCTGTCCCAGCTGTGATTGGTGTTGATATAATACACACAAAGTGAGATTTGCCTTTATGGTTACCATGGAGACATTGCTTATTAAAAAAAAGTCTTTCTTCTGAAAAGAATTGTGATGTCATGCGTTCACCCAGGTCTGTAAGCGAGTTTTCTACATTCTGAAATTACATATTTAATAAAGAAGTAGTTCTGGAAAATTAATCTCTAGCATTTACTGTCCACTCCAGTGACCTTGGCACTATTTCGCAAGATGCAAACCATTTCCCCAAAGCTGTGACCACATCCTTCTGTCTGCAGGAAACTAAATAGAATAAATGAAACAGCTAATAATTCTCCCCTTCCTTATGCCACCCTTCTCACAAGTTTAAAATCTGTAGCAATTATTTACATCTTCCCCTGCTCTACCTGTCACTCAAACTTATGGCTAAAGATACCTTGCAAATTTCTCAGATACCGTAGACTTGTACTGGGCACGATCCAGTCGGGAAAATCACTGCATACCGTCTTTGCCTGTGTGTTGTACTGTGTATGTGCAAAGTCACTTCTGCCAGACTATGGATGAGTCACAGACACCATCACACCGTCCTGTGCTTGTTTTATGTGCCTCTCTTCCTTCCCTCTTCCTGGCCTCACTAACTCAGGGATGAACAGCAATTCACTAGTTGACAAGTGTTTATTAAGCTCCTACTGTATGCTCAGTACAATCCAGGAGCTGGAGATACAGCAACAAATAAGACGAGTCCCTCGGTTTTAATTATATTTGCAGAAAAGCTGACTTACTTTAGGCAGAAATAATCTTCTACTTTTGCCCTTTTTGATTAAAAAAGAAATACCACCCAAACTTTTTTGTTGGTACTACTAATCATTGAGATCTTTTTGTCCCTTATACTCCAAACACAGAAAAGTGACAGTTACAATATAAAGAAAGAAGGTAAAAAGATAGAGCATTGCTCAGAAACAATAGCAGTAACTTGGGTGGAAAGACAATGGGATGGAAGGGGGCCTGGTGAGCTCCTGGATAAGAAGGTGGAGAGAAGGCTACAGTTATAGCTCCTGCAGCACTAAAAAGAACAGGGGACCAGAACCCAGGCCGTTGCTCGACATAAAGGCCCAGAGTTGGGGGCTCCCCAGCCTGTGAAAGGAAAAAAAGAAGCCTTTGATCAACAACTGGGGTTACAGCTTATGTCAAGTAACTGAACCAGGATGAGGGGGCAAGTAAAACTGCCTCACACCCAGGACTTGTGCCAATCTGCCCCCTGACTGACACAGTGCCTGGAACTGCATTTGCCCTGGTGTCATACCTGACTAAGCCCTGAGCCACCTAAGCATGACCTCGTTCTGGGTTGGGATTCCCAATGGTCTAGGAAGGACATCACCGGGAGAGGTAAATACAAAGAGGGAGCATAAAAAACAAGCAAAGAACATGTGAGAAAAAACCTTGCATCAAAATGAGCTCGAAAACCCAAATTCCAAAGTACATCAGAAATACTGTAACTGAAAAGATAACCAAGAAAAAATTAAAGATTTGGACATACAGTCCCTCTGGATGAAATGAAAATAATAGAGCAATCTTAAAAATTAGAACAAATGTGTTTAAGATCTTAAGAAGATTTCGCAGAGAGCTAAAAGAAAGAATAACAACCCTAAGAATATAAAGATTATGAAAACAAAAGCAGCAGCACATGAAAAGGAATCAAGTAAGACCCTTGGAAATGAACAATATTATTTCAGAAAAAATGAAAAAACAATAAACAGAATTAACTCAAGACTAAATGCAGTTGAAGAGAAAACTTTAAAATTTTAGGAAAAAGGTACTGAGAAATATACAGAATCCAGCCCCAGCAGGTAAGACAGTGAAAAATAAATGTGACATAGCAGTTAAGAGACACAGATATGCTATAAAAAGGCTCCAAAACTTGTCTTTTGAAACTAGGAGTTTTTGAAAAAGAGAATAAAAGAAATAGCTGGGAGTAATAAAGATAGTTCAGTATTATACAGAACTGAAAAAGATAAAATATCATGTTGAAATACCACACAATACATAACAAGATATACTTAAAAATAGACATTACTTATTGCAGTGAGAAGATTGCCCCAAATAAGCCTTTTGTCCATTGCAAACATGTAAACTTTAAAAGATGTTGATGAAACGGTGAGTTGTCTACTTATAGAATTTATTACTTCAGTCACACATATATTTAAATCACATATTAACTAAATAAAGTAATTTAGAAATATTGCCTTTTTTTCCCCAATCACACTTAAAAACACTATCCAACCTCTTCCAGTGAATCAGTGCCCGTCGTCACCAGAGTGGCCTCGACCCTTCACCCAGCTCAGTTGTTCTCAGACACAGCACCACGCGCCCGTGTGAGTGGTGGTGACACGGGCGCTGCCTGTTCACATATGTTAGTACGCTTTTATTTTCGTTTTTCTCCCTCCTCGAGGTTTATATTCCTCATCCTCATAACGCATAACCATGATTGCATTTTAAAGTAACCTTTAAAAGCCTTACCTATAACAGTCCCCAACTCTTGCAAACATAAGGTCAAGACCCAGGAATAAATACTGAAATGGTTAACCTTCTTTGCCTTCTTTTATACTAATTTTGACAGACAATCGTCGTAAACACCAAATCTAGCATTAATTGCAGAATAAAAGACTGTAGGGTGGTTTCTGGCTAAAGTTGTTATCCTAAGCAGTGTTTTATGGCTTATGAAAGTGACCCATAACATGAGACCTACCTAAAGACTTGAACATATGTGGTTATTTTCTTTCCTGGAAATTTAGGGGCTAAGTTACCTTGTATTTGGTTTACATGGGGCTTTCGCCGCCTTCTTCCTGCAGACCAGGCGTGGGTGCTGGCGTGTACCAGGGAACAAGACGGATGATGGGCCTGGTCCCCCAGAGTCCATGTTCTGGTTTGTTGACAGAGTCAAGAAGCAAACAAGGAAGAAAGAATCAGGGAGTGGGGAATGCTGTGTAGAAAATTAAAAATAATTTCAAGACATCGGTAAGGGATCTAGAGGGTTTCCAAAGAATCTGAGTATTACACCAAAGGGCCTGTGAGACCAGGCAGACGTCAAACCTCATTTATGGATGAGCCCAGGTGTAGAACTCCCAGATCCTGAACCTGGTCTAAACCTGGTCATTCCCCCTTATACCATTCACCCTTCTGTTTAAAAGATCTGTTGACCTCACATAAAAGATGTACGATATAGAAAGACACTACAGATCCAGCAGAAGTAAGAAGGAGAAGAAAATTGTAGATAATCAAGAGTAAACGAAAAAAAACAAACCCCTCTGATTTACCAATTGGCGGGAAGGCGTCATTGTCTGCACACGCTGGACCCCTTCAAACCCGCCCGGGGTTGGGATGTTGGTGGGATATGCGGACGTGAGCACTTTTGCCTGGCTGCCTTCCATTCTTTCTTCCTAAATTTACGAATTTTCTAAAATAAGCATGCATTGCTTATATAATCCGGAAAAAAAATTCACGTTGTTTTTAATTGGAACCATTAGTTTTCACTTAGTATTTCAGACATTTTTTTCTTTTTTGTTTGAAATGATTGAAGCGATATTTTAAAATCTTAAATTTGAAACTTCTGATAAGTACTACTTTCTAATGGGTATGTGGCTTTGTTGATTTTTTAAATCTCAATTAGTATTGTCAAAAGTTCAGGACAAAACGTAAGCAGAGCCAATGAATCCTGAGGCAGTAATTAGTAAACGTTGATTGTGCACGCACCAAAAAGAGAATTTGCAAACCAGGGGCATGCACACCAAGACCCGGCCTGAGGCTCCGAGGTACCTTGTTATAAGGCAGCGTACAGAGTGAGGAGCAGGACTTCTGTTCTTCACAGTGATGTGTTAGATTATTAGAATTTTTTAAATGAAAGGGAATTGGTTAGTGGTTACCTCATATCAATTTCGGGGAGCAATTTAAGTTTTGCTTATGATTTTCAGAGGCATAAGCAAGAAGTGACCCAGGTCAAGTCAGTCTGGCTTGTCTTGCAAAATAAGCCCCATTAAGTTTTGCTTAATGACTGAGCTGGTGCTGTCTGCTGGCGGAGTTCTCAAGTCTGGTCTGCGTTTGCCTTTGGTTTTAATAGCATGTAACAAAGCAAGAATATGTTGAATATAATTCAAAAATACTGATTTTAAGTGGCTTCGGAGAGAAAGATGGCTTGCGTACCTGCGAAGGTAATTCTATTCAGCACTTTCCGTTGCCATTTACCACCAGGTACCATCTCATGATATAATTTCTATTATCAAGTTAATAGGTGTTGAATCACTGGTGTTATGAGAAAATACCCAAGTATTGGGAAGAGATACTCTTTCTCGAAACTCATTTAATGTAGAAAATACATATTATCCTTCTAACTTTGTTACCTTTGCGACCTGATGGAAGCCAGTTGAAGACACTGAGAACAGATTCATAATCATCCCAGATAAAAACCTTTCTCTCCTTCCCTACCTTCACATCGTCCTGTTTCAGATAATAGAGACGCTGAGAGTAATTTCCACTCCTTACGGTGTCAGAATGTTTTTCGCTTGGACAATTTTCCTGATGTAACTGATATTGATTCATTAACTTCTCAATTTCTTCCGTAAGGTCAAATCACATTAGTTTTTAGAATCCTCATTTTTTTCCTACACTGTGACTCTCAGATGACACGTGTATTATACGCTTTAACTCTAATTCCCTTTATCTTGGTGTAGTGCAGACTTTCACATGTTTCCATTTAATTGAATCATGAAGGGCACTGGAAAATTTCTCACAATACTTCTGGTAAAATTTTATTCTGCAATCAAATGCACCTTTTAAAAGTATATAACATTTAAATGGTGAAATAGAAATTTGCTAAGTTTTCTTTCATCTCTAAAAGTACATAATTTAGGAAAATAATCTTTTTAGGTTTAAACATTTTTTTTCCAAGACTAGGACATCGGCCTGCATCAGCATCAGACAACTGATAGTGTTCTTAGCTGCTTCTGGAAAGAGCAAGCATTACATCATCCAATAAGGATACATTATAAGGAGATTTTATGGAAAAAAGTCTAAAGAACAGCTTAGGTCATGACAAGTCTTGAAGGCATTTCTCTAGTACACGCTACACACGCACACCAATGCACACACACACTCCTGTTGTGTACGCCTGGAGCAGGTCCAAGCAGCTGCTGGGGCGGGTGGAATGACAGCTGAGGTGGCCTTTCTGTCTCACAGAACAGCTGGTGGCGGAAGCAGACATGTTGGCAATGATGCAGGTGAAGAATTCAGTTCTTCCTGCCAAGCTTCCCCCTGAAAATGGTGGCAACGGCACCAAATATGCCCACTCGAACTTTACGATAAAGGCAAATATGGGGAGAGAACCCAGGAAGCTTGACCTAGGACTAAAAAGAGGCAAGTGAGGACCCCAGCATGAAAAATTTAGGGTGGCACTTGCTCTCAAGTGCTGACTTTGCCCTTGCATGACCTGGAGAGTGAGTGCCATCTTCAATGTTGTGCCTTCACTGTCTCAGCCTGTCCCTGCCAACTTTCTTCCACAATTTCCATCGTCTCCATGTTACAAGCCACCTATGACCAGGTGTAAATCAGGTGACAAGAAAATGTCATTGAGGTAGCGAGTGTCATTTTCTTCCATCTGTGCATCTGGGAGATATTTGATAATGGACTTAGGATCAGAAGCAGGTTGAGAGCTCCGATTGTGAGGGCCGTCCTAGCTTAATTAACGTAGGCGTGTTTTAAAAACATATTTTACCTACACACACACACTCACCCACGAACAAAGGAGAAAAGTCTAATCTGATCAAACCGTATATTCTACCCTCTGGTTTGTTCTTTGTTCTGGATTGATATCCTCGACTGATCCCACCGAGGTTGCTTTTTTACATCATTGACTTAATCACCCGTTAAAGACCATTCTCTCTCCACCTGCGCTTAGACTTAGCTGCGAGGCACGTCTGTCTGTGGCTACAGCCCCCTGTGCTCAGAATGACACAAAGCTGAGTGAAGTTCTTTGTGCTCCCAGCGTTGCTAACGAAGGGCTCGCCCACGCTGCTTATTCCCCGGAATGATGCCTCTGCCTTCCTGCCGTGTTCCAGATCTCTGGTTGGTCCCTCACTGAGAAGGTCTCATCCTGTTCTGGATTTCAGCAGAACAACTTCCAGATTTGCTGTAACCTGAGCAATTCCTCCATCACATGGAAACAATGGCACTCCCTGTTCCCTCCTGGGTCCTCCCACACAGACCCTACACCTGGGTCCTAATAGTTAACCGTTGCACGCTCCTTATCCCACAGGCTGTCCACACCACATAGGCATGGCTTTTTCTGTTGTAAGTTCTGTGAAAAACGAATGAGGGAGCTGCAGAAGTCCAGGTGGAAGAATCCTTAACTTCATTTATGCTTCTGGCC
Source organism: Equus quagga (assembly GCF_021613505.1). Lineage (NCBI taxonomy): Eukaryota > Metazoa > Chordata > Mammalia > Perissodactyla > Equidae > Equus > Equus quagga. Next base: position 183,956,422 of record NC_060267.1, on the reverse strand, counting down.
ATGAGATTTTACAGCCTGGTTTAATGCCTGTAACCTATGAATCAATTATCCACCCAGAAGACACATTCTTTCCCACCTCCCTTTTCCCTGTAGACGCACTTGCTCTTCCTGATACCAAACCCCTGAGGCAGGAGTTACACCACAGATGCACTGAGTCCACTCAGAATATATGAATGAAGGGAACTAACGGATGACAGAGAAGAGGGTAGCGCTATGGTGGACTGAGGGGTTTATGGGCCTTCTAGGGAGGTCCTGCAGGGACTCCAAGTTCAAATCCAGATGTAAATAAGACAGCATAAGCCATGGGTGTAAAAGAAAAATGCCAAATAAATGATACACACTGTGTCCCCACTACCCGACGTGCAAGGGGGCTAACATAAATGTGTTATATATCAGGAAATTTGCATGCATAACATACGTATCTTAATAACCCAATTAAAATTGAAAATCGGGGGCCAGAAAGAAACATTTTCAAAGATCTAGAGGTGTACGCTGGAGGTCAGCTAAGTACGAGCCAGCAGTGTCCCCTGTATGGAGAAGCAGCAGAACTCCAATTTCTAGGAGAAACAAGATGCTAAAATTAACCCCCAGCAGTGAGCCTGCGGGAGGGTTAACAACAGTGTCAGAGTCTCATTCACGCTTTTAGGGAAGATGGGGGAAAACAACCTTCCCCATAATCAATGGTTGTAGTATTTCAAACAGGAAACGCCAGGGTTAACACAGGCAGCGCGGAGGCGGTTCTGGCCGGCACACTTGCGCCCCCCACGTTTATTCCTAAACACCGCGTCGGAGGGAGGCGCCGGGAGTCTGAACTATAAGAGCTACTGCCATAAAAAGCATCATTGAAAGCCCCGTAAATTTCATTTATTTTGAAAAGTAAAGTTCAAAAACTGAAGTGTCCCGAAAATAATCTTCTAAATGGAAATTTAAAAAAAAAATGAGTCCTTTATTCTGATATTCCATAATAACTAGATTTTGGGTAATATTTATACAAATAATAGCTAGTATACAAACAAATGAACAAGGAACAAAAATGTAATTTCAGACAGTAATATCAGTTTTGCAAAACATGATTGAGTGACTATCAACCGTGTTGAAATTATCTTAGGGCTATGTCTGAATATATATTCTTATGTATACTATATATATATATATTCTTCAGTTGAAATTGTGCCTACCTTTAGCAAGAATACGGGAAGGAAAACAGAAATTGAGGAAGACCGTTTCGTAGTGCTATATTTCTTTGTAAAACAAATACACAGTTGTTCTCAGGGTATTCCTTTCAGCAAGGTAATTTACCACGTGTATCAGAAATGGTCTGGAGCCACCTTGTGGCAGTCGCCTGGAACTGGATGCAGATTTTAAAATAATGGTCTAACTGTATTCAATGAATAAAGATGTTTTATACCTGAAAAATTATCCAATTTCCTTTAGAATGCTAACCTTTCAAACATAGACAATGTATTTATGTGGCAGAAGTACCAGACAAAAATATGTCAGTAATGGAAAGTACTAAAGTACTAAAGTAATGGAAAGTTAGTAATGGAAAGTAATAATAATAACTATTTCCGCAGAGCTTCCCGTGTGCCAGGGGCCGGGCTGTGGGTCTGGTGGGCATTTGTTCACTGGAGGAGGGGGGGAGTCTCTGGGGGAAGCCAAGGCAGACACATCAGTTTCTTGACCAAGGCCATGCAGATTTGGTAAGGGGTGGAGCTGGGATTTGAAAGTCAGATCCTTAGTAACCACCCTTTTGAAAAAGCCTGCCATCTACCAGGCGTCATGTCAAGTGCTTCCCATTTGTGATGTAGTTGTAACAACATTCTCATGAGATAACTGTTACTACATCCATCATATAAATGAAGAGATTCAGAAGGATTATATAACCTGCCCTAAGTCACTTAGCAGAAACTGACAAAGCTGGAATTTGAAACTAGGAGTATTTAATCCTAAAGATCACGCTCTTCTGTATACTGTGCTATGTCCTACGACATCAGCTACCTCACGATGCTTTCATTAATCACATACGGACAGACTTATTTGTTCATTCCCTCGTTCATGACAACACACATATGCAGATTAAGGCACAGACTATTGGGTTAAGTTTCAAGAGTCCATCTGACAGGGTCTAGGAAAACTCTATTTTCTCCCAAACTGGTAAATCTGTTTAACATGGCTTTAAATTAATTATGAAGGAGGAAGACTGAGAAAAAAATCCCAGCTAGCTTTAAACACCTGTTCTTATGGAGAATACTCTGAGTTTCTCTTTCCATCATACACACAAACACACACACACACGCCCCCTGGGCCTTGGTGCAGTTTTCCTTTAGCCGGCATACTCTCTCCTCCTCCCCTTGGGTGATTCCTTCTTTTTCTAAGTATCCACTTAGACATCAGTTTCTTGGGCAGCTTCCCTGGGGCGTCCCCAGCCTCAGAGCCCCTGCAGCTTCCACACACCCGCCTCTGCCTTTGGGAGCACGTGGCACAGTTCCTTGGGATTGTACGTACCTATGCCCGTCAGACTCCAAGCTCCATGGGTCTCCATCTGCTTCCTCCATCAGTGGACCTCCAGCATTCAATAAAACTTGTTGGCAAATGAATTAAGATCCCCAAAGAAGTCACAATCTAGATCACAAAAGTGAAAACAAGAAGTACCATAGATGCAGGGTAGACGTACGATCAGGGTAGAGTGGATGCACAGAGGGGCAAAGGGTCAATTTTATCTGGGGAAGGAGAGGATTAAAAAGATTTTTCTTAAGGAGATGATATTTGATCTGTGGAGGCGCAGATGGAAGGACAGAGGAATGACCATAAGGAATGAGATGTGGCTCTCTTATTAATGCATGTGAAAATAAACTGCATGGAGAATTTGTTAAAATGCAGATTCCCAGGCCAGTTGTCTGGGCATTAGATTTCAGTAGAACCCTGGAGTCAACGTTTCTAGAAGGGCTGTCCACTGATTCCAGCCCTGACGGTCTTCAGACCTCGTTCTGGGGAAACTGGAAGGCATGAAAAAGCTCGGTGTATCTGAGGCCAGGCAAGAAGTTCATTGTGGCTGGAGATTTGTGACACAGGGAAAGTGTGTTGGGAGGTACGGCTGGAAGTAGTTAAGGCCAGATGGAGAAGAACCTTGTGGATCATGCCAAGGAATTCAAATTTTGTTCCGATAAGTGCTATGGAGCCACTGATGACTTACGAGGAGGGAAGTGCTGTGACCAAATATGATTTGACTTCACTGTAGAGTGTGGAATCCATGGGGGAGACTGAAGCTGGGGGGCCCACCCGGGCACTGCCTCAGTGAACCCGAGCAGTGTTTGTCAGACCCTCCCAGTTCCCGGACACGTGCTTGGGTTCCTAAAGTCTTCTCTGATGATCTCTTACCTTGTGTTTCTCTAGCAGTGATCATCTTATATCGATGTGAGCTTTTCCCGAGTCATCTCTTTGGCGTTTCATAAGCCACACTATGACATTCCAGTGGTGTTGGCAGTCGTGTGTCCCGCATCCTGCTGGTGGACTGGCGAGGCAGCTCCGCGTGGTGGGTGGATGCGAGCCTGACTCTGGTTCTAGTCTGTGTGGGGTTAAGTCCTTACCTGTCACTAACTAGCTGTGTGCCTTTGGGCAAGGCTAACCTCCTGTGTCTCAGCCTCCTCACCCACAAAATGGGGATAGTAGTGATGCCTACCCTGTAGGGGCGCTGTGAGGAGTAAGTGTGCTAATGCTGCACACGTGAGGTGTGAGAGCAGTGCCTGGTACAAGGGCAGGACTGTCTGAGTGTCGACAGGTTTCTGACATGTGTAAGCTTCTCCTAAGCTGTGGGCTTTGCTTACTGCCACAGTTGGAATTACTTCAACTGCCCGACGAGGCCACCAAGCTCGTCCCAAGCATGAGAGGGTGCCTGTAATGGCCCTGACATGGCCTTTCTGAGAGTCTGTGTTATCAGCACATCACTGTTGGCGGACGAGGCTCTAGAGGTCATGCTGGGCTTTGTAGATTTCTATCCTGACCTCAGTTGCATGATTAACACCCAGGGTCATTATGCCAAGCTGGAGGTGGCAGGAGTTTTCTTGGGCACCAAATGTCATTGTCCTCTTTCCTCTATCTGAAGACTCTGAGTGATTACCCTCCGTGTCCTTTATCGTCGCTCCTCTTGTATCTGGGAATAGTGGGCGTTTATAGGAATGAGGCATTTGGGAATCTGGGATTTTGTGAGGTTGAGCCTGTCGGAGTTTAAGAACTGTGGACTCCAGACCCTCCCCTGAAAGCATTCCTTATCCCTCGTGATCACTCTCTCTAGCCCAGCTCCTCAGGGGTCAGGGACTGACTAGAAAGGAACAGAAGCAGACATGTAACCCCTTCTGTCACGTGTAACTCTTACACTAACACGGAGTGATAACAAAAATGTCTAATCATTAGTGAGCAACACACACACACAACCCTGGAGAACGTTCCATTAGTGTGCTACTTCAGGATCCGGGGACAAAGAATAACTCCTCCAGAGTTCTCCTGGTGGCTGAGAATCAGGGCAGCCTTCTTCATTCTCTTCAACTCCCCTGGGCACAGGGCTCGAGCCCGGGACTCTTGGCACATCCGTCACGGACTAGCCCTCACTTCCAGGTCAAGAGGGAGCATCTCTCCTGGACCCTCCCCCTCAAGATCGCTTTCTCCTTCTTCACCCTGCCCCGCCTCTTCCCCTTGATCTTGTTGGCCCCTTCCCCCTGTACCCAGAGTTGCTTCTCCTGATTCTGCCTGGGCAGGGCAGGACTCAGCTTGCCCTATTCGAAGAGCTGCTTGTTATGCTTGCCTCTGCGTGTTGGTGTCAGTGTCCCAGAGGAAGGTACACCGTCTTCATACGAACAACACAGCTCCAGGCACAGTTTAGAAGCTGGCTGGAATCTCCCTCCGTCTACCACTGAACACTGGCCTCATTACAGTTCTCTCACGACCGCCCACACCACCCGCCTCCTACAGCACGAGCTGATGGCTGCTCCACTGATCCTGATCCATGTGCATGGTCCGTCACTGTTTTTCTGTCGCAAGGTGTTATGCCAAACGCATAGTGTAGCCAGAAAGAAAACCTGCTCTGAGTGTTTTCTTCAACTTAGTTTTACATGAAGCGGGGCGGGTATTTTTGCCCCCTTGTAACCCAAACAGAGAAAAGCACCAGAAGCTCCCGCCCGCATGTCAAGAGATGAGAGTGGGGAGGGGGTTGTTGATTGTAACATCTCAAAATCTCTCGATTCTCTTAGCTCCATTGTCTTTCAGCTCTGGGTATAGAGTTCCTAGAAAGTGCTACTAGCCTCTTTGGTAGGGAGTTCCCCTGGGAATAATAGGATATTTCGTTCCCTAACCAAAACAGACTTCAGAGAAACCAGGTCCCAAGCTTCCTCCCTTGACGGGAAAGCGTTCGAGCTGGGAGCCTGGGCTTTCTGGGCCACGTGGAACAGCCTTTGAATCACGCCACAGGGAGCCATCACCACGGAGAGGTTGTTTGGATGAGGCTGTCTGGTCCCCTTCTGCTTCAGGACAGAATCTGAATCAGATTAGAATAGAGGTTGCTGGTTTCTATCAACTCCTGCCAGGCCACCACTGTGGGCAAGGTCCGCCCCTGAACACCCCAGTCAGCGGTAGCTGATGTGGGAGGGGTGAAGGTAGGGACGTCCCCTCCTTAAATCTGACCCTAAACCTCCTGGCTTCTCCTTAGCAGCTGAGGGCATCCTGACTTCCAATCTCACTGCCTGCTCAGTGTGTAATAATTTACATGCTTCCTTTTTTTCTAGATTTCTTTTCTACCGCCATAATAAGCTGTCTGAAAAGCAAACATGTTGCCAATGACAAAAAAAGCTTTATTATGGTCGCTCGCGTCATTAATTTCTCTGAAAGCGCCATCCTTCTAGAATGCTCTGTAAAGGCCACAGTCCCTTAAACCCCATTTAGTGCTACTTTCCTTTGGTCCCTTCTTTTGGAGGGAAGAACAGGCACCTTCTACCTCTTGCAGCACCTGGTTCTGTCTGTCCTTCCACCCTCCGCACGATTCAGCCCAGGAGAGAAGCCCCCACCTCCTTTCCCTTCCAGGTCTTCCTGATGGAAACCACTCACCACGGGACCTGTCCTGGGAGCCTGCAGAGGACACGATGCTCAGAAGGGACGGAGGTGATGCTGTCTGATACTGCTACTCCAGCTGGACGTTCGGGCTCTGGGATGACTCCCTGCGTAGTACACACAGCCTCTCTACCCTACAGCTCCCTCCAGAAGTCCAAGATCTGGCACGATGCATCACGCTTGCAGGGCGCTCCAGCACTCATGACCGAGAGGCCTAAGCTCCCAGGCCTCACAAGGGCATACTGCCAAATGCCTTTCACAGATTTGAAAGGAAATGACCTTCTGCTGCCTCCTGGCATGACCCTCCATCTATCTGTACTCGCATCTCTGCCTGCAGAATTAATGGCTCAGAGGAAGTGGCCTGGCGCTAGTGAGTGGCAGTTCTCAAGGGAGGAAGCTGGAGGGGTCAGACAGGGTTGAGCCTCGTTACAGGCCAGGCCTGTGGCCCAGGGACTTTTCCTCTGGCACTCAGCATGTTTTGTCCTACAGCAAGAGTATGAACAGCTAATGCTATGGGGCTTACTCCGTGCCAGTCTTTTGTTCTAAATCCTTCACTACAGTAACTCAGTCCTCTTAACCCCAACACTAAAGAGAGATTTATGAGGTAGAGAAACCCCAATTCCATAATCTCACCCATGAATCACTTGAAAAGCAATCCAACTTTTTTTTTTTTAATTCTGCGTCAAAGTGCGAGGCTACCAGACCACCCTCTGCTGGTTGTTTTCCTTGGCATCTCGATGGGACAGCTCAGGTCCAAACTGGCCCGCAGTTAACCCAGGCCTGACTCTCTGTTCAATGTTGACTCAGCTGCAACCCTGCATGGCCCCCCTCCTCACCCCGAGGCTGCCCTGTGCACCTTTCCCCTCCCTGCGCCCCCTGCGCACAGTGCACTCAGCTGTGTGTGGTCCTGGGTGTAGAACATTTGTCACCTCTGACCTCTGTGATGACGCAATTCAGATAAAGCACAACACTATCCAAAAAGTTCAACAATCCCAGGCAGTCACTTCTCAAAACGTAACTTCAGCACACTGCCCCTGTGCTTTGTTGCTGAAAAGTAAAAACAAAAAATAAAAGAAATCTGCCTCCTCTCTTGTCCTTGACCGACATTACAAAGGCCCTCTTCTCCTGCTTTAGATGGCCTTCTTAAAGTCCTTCTCCATTCAACTCAAATGAAGCGGTGACCACACACTCCAGGAAGTCGTCTGCCTTCTGACGAGAGGTCTGCATGTCGTTTTCGGCTCGGCCAGGACTCTCCATCCACAGAAGTATTTAGCAGCTGGCTGAATGAAAACAGTGATGTGTTTCAGAAATGCAGCATCGCTTCCTTCCTCTGACCGGGCAGCCCGTAGCTTACTCGCAGAGCAGCGCTTCTGTCTGCCCCTTCGTCCTCACCAGCATGAGCTGCTTCTCCACGCTTCTTCATGCATGCAGCCCCAAATTTGGGGATTTCTACACAATAGACACATTTCCTCTTGGTAGACAATATGTATTTGCCTCTGCTTTTGTGGAAGAGGCAATACTATTCCCTCATTGTATCAGTTAGGGTGCTTTTGGTACCAACTAACAGAAAACCTAACTCAAGCTAGGTTAAGCAATAAATGTGGTTTATTGGTTCATCCAGAATAAAATCAAGAAATAGTGTGAGCTTCAGATAAGGCTTGCTCCAATAGCCTGCAAGGTAATCTGTGATGGGACGGCTTCCTTGTCCTAAAGTGTAACAAATGGCTTTCACCTGCTCCCAGCGCCATGTCATACCTGGCAGTAAGACAGAATTCCTCTATGGGTTTCTGGTAGAAGAAGAGATGTTTCCTCAAAGGCCCCAATCCACATTTCCTTGTGTCTCAATGTCTAACTGGGTCACACATCATCTCCAGGCAACCCGTTTTCACCAGTAGACGGTCCGTGCTGACTGGCTTAAACTAATCAGCCCCCCCCCCACCCCCCAAGATGGGGGTGGGATCAGCGTTTGCCACACACGGAGGCCGACTGAGGAAGAGACTTTTCACCAGGAGAAAGAGGGGCTTGGATTCAGCAAAGTACCCTACAATTACCACATTTCCGTCATGAGTCTCATCTCACTAACATTCAAGGAAGCCTGTGAAGAGAAGCTCCTGTTTCAAAGGCACTTCGTCATTTCTCCTCCCTTTGCTTTGCTGTGCACCGACGTCTGAGCTGCCAGCTCTCTTACTGGATCCCTTCTCAGCCATTTTCTCACGGGAGTGACGAGGTTCTGAGCCAAGCGTTTTACACGTCCACACGTTAGAATTTCACACAATCCCTGTGCAGGAGACACCATCCACTTCTCTTTGCAGATGAGGAAACAAAGTTAACTAATTTTCTCAATGTCCCCAATTAGTAAGGATGGACTCTGGATTTAAATGGAGGTGCTCTGTCTCTAAAACCTGTGGCCATCAGGACTGTGTCAGGCCAACTACCGTCTCCCTACTGAGCCGCAGCTTGCCAAAAGTCCTAGGACAGCAACACGCACTGTTTTAGTTATAATCAGAAAAATCAAGAGAATGAGGAACTTATAAACCTTTTCTTGGGGCTAATAATTCAGTTTTGGGAAACGACAAAGGGAAAGTGGAACTCTTTTATTCCTATCTTGCTTTTCATCTCTCTGTCAGGAGAGGGATCTCTGGCCTGAAAGAGTCCCTCAAATGGAGCAACAGGGACTAGATTTGGAAGATGGGTGAAGACATGGCAGGAGGACACCCAGTCACGCCCGTGAGTCCATGTCCTCTGGCCAGGACAAATTAAATGTTGGGAACTGAGAGAAGCTGTGACTGATTCAGGCCCAAGCAATAACATTGATCTATAACAATGGGAACTACTCCTTAGGGCTAGGGACTGGCCAGTGTAGTTCAAAATAAATGAGGTTCCAAAAATAAGTAAATGAATAAATACACAAACAAATAAATAAATACGTGTTTACACTACAGATTGATGAGGCAGCTGTTGATTGTGGGCAATCTCCAAAGTAGCTACCAAAAGCATAATTTATTAGTAGTTAGACAAGGAGCCAAGCCTTCCAAGTAACGATGGCAGACTGAAGATAGACGTTTACTTCCATTTCTTTCTTAAGACTCAAAAATCCCAATAGGGCCAGCCCCAGTTGCCTAGTGGTTAAGTTCAGCATGCTCTGCATTGGCAGCCAGGGTTTGGTTCCTGGGAGTAGACCTACACTGCTCTGTTAGCCGCCATGGTGTGCTGGTGGCTCACATACTAAAAAATAGAGGAAGATTGGCATGGATGTTAGCTCAGGGCAAGTATTCCTCAGCAAAGAAAAGAAAAATCACAAAGAAGGATTTTAAGATGCATTTGAGTATATATGGTAGCAGATGAGAGAAGCTCACAATTTTGCAGCTAAAAATGCAACACACACATGGTTACTGACCTAGAGGTCCATAGAAAGTAAAACCTAAGCCTGTGATAGTAAAGCAGAAAAGTCCACAAGAAGTATGTCTGTCTGCTGTAAACCTGAGAAGGCTGGGAAGGGAGGTGGGGCAGGCATGGCTGCCGTGCATAAACGGGGGAATAAGTAAAGTAATGAGGATTCCTTTCTCCTGCTTGGAACATTTAATCTGGCATCCAACCATGTTCCACCCTAACCTCTACCGTGCATGAGACTGGAGTGTTCCTCTCTGGGGAGAATGACATACTCAAGGGAAGAGCCTACTAACAATGACATTCAGAGCTCTCACAATAAAACAGCTGGCTCGCTGGCCAGTCATCCTACAGAAAAGCCTGCCAGTTGACAGGGCCTTTCACCTCCAACTCAAATACAGGTTTTCCAATAACTTTCTTCAGTTTCTCTCCCTTCTGCCAAACCAAGCTACCATGGGATGTCCTTTCTACAGTCACTCCCCCACCTCCTTATCTGTTGGTTGGACTCCTCTTCACCCTTCAGGACTGAACTCAAATGCCAACCCTTTCCTGGTTTCTCAGAGAGAAGACACATCTTCCTCCTATCCCCCAGGCTGTCATATGTAGCTGTGTTATGACACCTTACTGCTTTTGTTGTCTGGATCTTTGTATGTCTTCCTCCTCATTAGGCCATGGATCTCACAAAAGTAGCCACCATATTCTCTCCAGGTCTGTATTCCCAGCCTCTATCTCCGTGCCTGGAACAAAGACAGAATGTATGACAGAATATTTTTAGTGTCAATCGGGTATGGTGGGAATTTATACTATTTGACTTGAAAGAGTTCTCTTTGAAACCTGTGATGCTATGACTACAAATAATATCTAATTTCCCAAGAAATTATCAAGACTGTGTATACTGGAATGTGACCATTATAACTTTATAACTGAGAAGGTGGGAATCCATTGGAAACAGCGCTTGTATAATATCCAGTAGAGAATATTGTAATAGCCAATATAGAATATCCAGTATTGAAGGAAACTCAACCATTGCCTCAAAAAATTTGTTTTCATTCTCCATTCACATCTTTTTCTCTTTTCCCTTCCTCTTCATTCTGTTCACTACTTCTGTTACATTTAGAGACCGGGTAACTTTGTTCTGTATACATGGTAGGTATGATGTGTATCTATGACTCTCAGTCCTTTATAAACCAGGCTGTACCATGTGGGCCCTGGTTAGCCTTTCCTTGGGTTTAGAGTTGAAGACGTTGAGAACATGGTCTTGGGAACCATTTCCTACTGGGAAATTTTGTGGCTAACTTCAGGCAACTCTTGGGCTTTATGAGCCATGTTTCTATAGACTGATTTTTAACAGACAGACGTCTCATGGAGTCATTGGAATAGAGTCAATGCTACTTTCCCTTATTTTGACTGGTGAGGCTACAAAATGTCTTTCTAGCTACATAATTCCACTGATTTTTCTGGATCATTATACTTATTTTGGAAATAATTCAATTCCCTAAAATTACATCGATATATTAGAAAAAAGAGGGTATAAACATAACACATGTAAATGAACCACAATTCATTTAACTGGAAGCTTTGTGAGGGCAGGAATCATGTCTGTTGTGTTACTGTATCTCTAACATCTAAAACAATGCAGAATACATGAAATACAGAGTGATATAAAGTAGATGCTCAGTAAATATTTGCTAAATATGTGAAACACATAATCCTGGTAAGCAGTTCATTATCTCCTTAGATATAATTTTTATAATGCTATTCTAAATTTTGAACCAATTCAATATTTTTTATTATTGTATGAATGTAAACACAAACCTCTTCCATAATCAGGATAGTGTGGTATTGATGAAAGAATAGATCAATCAATCAATGGGACAGAATAGAGAGTCCAGAAATAAACCCACATAAATATGGTCATCTGATCTTTGACTAAGGAGCAAACGCAAGACAATGAAGCAAAAATAGTCTTTTCAACAAATGGTGCCGGAACTGGACATCCACCTGCAAGAAAAATGAATCTAGGCACAGACCTTACACTCTTCATAAAAATTAAGTCAGAACGGATGACAGACCTAAATGTAAAATGCAAAACTCTAAAACTCCTAGAATCTAACACAGAAGAAAATCTCGGTGACCTTGAGTATGGTGATTACTTCTGACCTACAACACCAAAGCACAATCCATGAAAGGAAGAATTGATAAGCTGGACTTCATTAAAATTAAAAATTTCTGCTCTGTGAAAGGAAATGTCAAAGAATGAAAAGACAAGCTGCAGACTTGGAAAATATATTTGCATTGCAAAAGGAACATCTGATAAGAGACTCTTATCTGAAATATACAAAGACCTCTTAAAACTCAACAATAAGAAAACAACTTGATAAAAAATGGGCTAAGCACCTTAACAGATACCTCACTAAAGAAGATATACAGGTAGCAAACAAGCATATGAAAAGATGCTCCACATCATATCATCAGGGAAGTGTAAATTAAAACAACAATGAGGTACCACTACATACCTGTTAGAACGACCAAAATCCAGAACACTGACAACACCAAATACTGACACGGTGTAGAGCAGCAGGAACGCATTCACTGATGGTGGGAATGCTAAATGACACAGGTACTTTGGAAGACAGTTTGGCAGTTTCTTACAAAACTAAACATACTCTAACCGTATGATCCAGCAATCCAGAATCTCACTTCTTGGTATTTACCCAAAGGAGCTGGAAACTTATTTCTACACAAAAATCAGCACACAGATATTTGCAGTACTTTATTGACAGTTGCCAAACCTTGGAAGAAACCAAGATGCCCTTCAGTAGGTAGATGGATAAATAAACTGTGGTACATCCAGACAACGGGATATTATTCAGCACTAAAAAGGAATGAGTTATCAAGCCATGAAAAGACATGACAGAAACTTAAATGCGTATTACTAAGTGAAAAAAGCCAATCAGAAAAGGCTAAATACTGCATGATTCCAACTATATGACATTCTGGAAAAGGGGAAACTATGAAGACAATAAAAAGATCAGTGATTGCAAGGGGTTAGCAGAAAGGTAAGGATGAATAGGAGGAAAACAGAGGGTTTTTAGGGCAGTGAAAATACTCTGCATGTATTATAAAGGTGACTACATGGCATTGTACATTTGTCCAAACCTATAGAATGTACAGCACCAAGAATGAACCCTGACGTAAACTATGGACTTTGAGCGATGATGATGTGTTGATGTAGGTTCACCAATTGTAACAAATGGACCACTTTGCAGGGGATGCTGATATGCAGGAGACTGCTTATGCAGGGGCAGGGAGTATATGGGAAATCTTTGTACCTGCCTCTCAATTTTGCTGTGAACCTAAAACTGCTTTAAAAAATGAAATCAAAAGCAACAACAGCTCCTCTTCCTAGAAGGCCAGACTTAATATTAATGTTAGCAGAATAAAAAGTATACTACTTTGAAAAGTACATTTACAATCATGCAAAATTTACACCTTATTGGCTTGAAAAAGATCTTACCTTGAGGCCAGCCCGGTGGTGCAGTGGTTAGTGCACACGTTCTGCTCTGGCCGCCTGGGATTTGCTGGTTCGGATCCCGGGTGCAGACATGGCACCACTTGTCAAGCCATGCTGTGGTAGGCGTCCCACATATAAAGTAGAGGAAGATGGGCACCGATGTGAGCTCAGGGCCAGTCTTCCTCAGCAAAAGGAGGAGGATTGGCAGCAGATGTTAGCTCAGGGCTAATCTTTCAAAAAAAAAGATCTCTCTTCTTATTGGGCAGTATGTATTAATTTGAAAGCTGATTTTGTCTTAGAACACTTTAAATGGATGTTTTAATAGAAAAAATATTGACAATATCAGGGTAGAATAAAGCAGTTTCTAAGTGACATTTACACTTAAGGTTAGCTTCAGTTTAAATCTCTTCATTGAAAACACACACATTGATTTTATATTTAAGTTTACTCTAACCTCACAAAAAAGTAGCATTGTATTGGGATTGTCAATATTGGGAAATATGTAAGGACGAATGCACCTGACATCGTGCGTCTCAACCAAGAAAAATCCGAAAGAAAGCTGACTTCTTAAGTTCATCATTTCTATCAACATCTCCAGATATTGGTTGTCTATATTTTCTTTATGATTTAAAAGATATTACTTGTTTAAATTTTCAACAAGTTCCCTGTTTTTATCATTCAAACATCATTGGGAATTAAAATGTACAGAACAAGAAGGCTCCCCCAACTCTCTTTCACTGCCTCGATATGTTTCTCATACATCCTCCTAGAGAGCTTTTCTACAGCACACAGGCCTAAATATTCTTTTATTCCTGTTTTTACTCAAAAGAAACATGCTCTACCTGATGATTTGCACCTTGATTTTTTTGTCAGTTAGTTTATTGTTGTAATAACACATCCTGGACCTTTTTCCCTCCTGTAATTAGAGTGTCTTCCTTCTTTTCACAGCTGCCTAGAATTCCTTGTGTGGATATATAATTTATTTCACCAATCTTCTTTTGACTGACACTTATTCATACTCTTGATTTTACAAACCATTCTGCAATAAATCCATTTCTATATATGTGGCTTTACAAATATTCAAGTATTTCTTTAGAACTACTTAGAAGTTATACTTTGAAAGTATAATTTCCCAGAAGTGGTAAGATGAGTCAAAGGCATACACATTTGTAGTTTTAAAACTTAAAGCCAAATCAGCGTCCGTGGACCTGCTACTAATTTACAACCTCATCATTAACGTACGAAAGAGCCTGCGTTCCGTATCCATGCCGACACAGGATCTTAGCAAACTATGGGACTTCTGCCAAACTAACAGGTGAAAATGGTTATCTCGGTGAGTTTTAATTTGCATTTATTTTGTTATCCCTGAGTTGAAGAGCTAGTTGTATTTTCTTGCCTGTGAACTATCTGTTTGTATCCCTTGTCCATTCATTTTTCTGTTTGGTTTCAACCTTTTTTTCTTCCTCTCCACAGCCCCAGTGCCTGGTTGTATATTCTAGTTGTAGGTCCTTCTAGTCCTTCTTTGTGAGCTGCCACCACAGCATGGCTGCTGACAGACGGGAGGTGTGTTTCCACACCCAGGAATGGAACCTGGGCTGCCAAAGCAGTGAGGGCCCTGAACATTAACCCCTAGGCCATAAGGGCTGCCTCTCAACCTTTTCTCAATGGTTTGTGTTTTTATATATATCAGAAAGATCAACTTTCTGACCGTGATGTGATGGACAGGGGCCAATTTTCTTTTTCCTTCATTTTGTTGTTGGGTATTTTGATTTTGATTACCATGTGCTTTACCATGCAGAGGTTTATTTTTTAAAATGAAATCAAACTTATCAACATTTTCTATCTGGATTCTGAATTTTGAGTCATATTTGTAAAGGCCGTCTCTACTGAGAGTTAGGAAAGAAATCTAATGTTTTCTTCTACTAATTTTGTGATGTGATTTTTATATTTAACATTTTCATTTATGTAGATTTATTTCCTGATGGATGGTGTGAGGCATGGGTCTAAATTTTCCCACATGCTGTGTTACCCCATTGTTTTTACACCGTTCATTGAAAGGTCTGCCTTTTCCCCAGTCATTTGAGAGACTCCCCTTATCATATACCAAATTCTCTTTCTGAGGGTCTGTTTTTGGACATTCTATTTGTTTAGTTGTCTCTCTGTTTATTTAAGCATGATTGCTATGCTATTTATTGAGGCATTATAAGATGCCTTAATTGTTTAACATTGTAAAACTATTTCTTCTTCATTAATTTTCTTTTTTCAGAGAAATTCTTAGCACTCAGAATTTTTCCTTTTACAGCTATCTAGAAATCCATTGTAGGGGTATACTTAATTTATTCAACCAATCCTCCATTTATGGACTTTATAGATTTTACAAACAATGCTGTGTGCATGTGACTTTACAGATAGTCAAATATTTCTAAAGTATAAGTTTAGTTAAATCATAAACAAATAAAATAAACATTGTTTATTTTTCTGTATGGACTTTAGAAATCACCTTGGGTAGTTAAAAAATCTTGGTGCTTTTCTCTAATTTTATACATTAACTTACAGAGAACGGACATTTATGGTGTTGACTCTTCTCATTTGAGAACAGACTGTGCTCTTCCATTTGCTTGAGTCATTTTCGTGTACGTCCTGTGTAAGCATTCTAGTTTCTGTCTTACGAGACTTACACATTCTTATCATTTCTAAGCATTTTCTTATTTTTCGCTATTTGGGTGGAGTCTTTTTTCCATTATCTCTTCTAAGTGGTAGATGTTTACAAATAAAAAGTTACTGTTTTATATTTTGTTTCGGTGTTCTGCTTCCTTACTGAACTCTCTTATTGTTTGTGGGATTTCTAAGGATTCAACAGCGTCAGCAGTCAGCAGTGCTAGCCCCCGCTCCTCTCTGCGGTTTAGCCCTCTACCTTCTTTCCTCTGTCTAGCTGCTCTGGGTGCTGCTTCCAGGACGCCGTGCCATAACGAGGGGGACGGAGGCCACACTGGCTCGAGTGCGAGCACGCTCAGTGCCTCCCCTCTAAGAGCGGAGATGGTTTGCCAGCAAAGACAGGTTTATTTTACCTGTTCATGTTTATTCATGTCTATTCATATTATTCTATTCATATTCCATTATTCATTTTCATCAGGATTGGATGTGAAATTTTATAAAAATGTCTTTTCAATGATTATGGAGCGATTTATATCATTTTTGTCCTTAGATGTAACAATATGGAGAATCACACTAATAAATTTCTTAATATTAAAACATTCTTGTATTTCTATAATAAACTTATTTTGATTATATATATATTTTTCTTTAATGAACTGATAAATTCCAGGTTGTAATATTTTACTCAGGTCTTTTGCATTATTATTTATTAGTGGAATAAATTTGTCCTTCTTTCTCTCCTTTTTCATTTTTTTCTAATTTTGACTTCAATCTTCCGTTTTCAAAAATAATTGAGAATTATTTCCCTCTTTTTCTTTGCAACAGCACAGATTTATTCATTCTTCAAAATTTTGGCAAAATTATCTGTCATTTTTGGGGAGAGGAGTTAGTTTTTTTTCTTAACTTTCTTTTTTTCTCTACAGAAATTTGTTTAGATTTTCTCTATCTTCTGGAATCAGTTTTCATAAATGATTTTTTCTTAAAACGATTTACTTCACCTGAATTTGTGAACTTTTTTCCTATGGATTTGACCAAATAACTTTCTCAGTTTTTAAATTTCCTCTTTTTAAATGGTTATTTACAGGCAGCATATTTTTCTCATTTTTTCCCACCTTAGGTTAGCTAATAATTTATCTAGTTTTCTGTTGTTATTTTTATCTTTTTTCCAGAGAAACAATTCTGTGATTGCTACTTAATTTTATTATTCTATTTATCTTTTGAAAATATTTCCTCCTTTAGTTTAATTTTTTTATTTACTCTTTTTCTAAATCCTTGACTTACCTGCTAAATTTGTTTTCACTCTTCTTATTTATTGGTATGTATGTACATATATACTAATTTGTTTTTATAAATCTAAATACACTTCTATAATTTTCTTCTGAGCTCTGCTTTAGTATATCATTGGGTTAGATATGCAGTGTTTTCACTATAAATACTTTCTAGATTATCTTTGCTTTTGGTTTCCATTTCTATTTCTTTTTCACCTAAAGTTATTGAAAAGAGGTGCTCTCATACTATGGGTTTCTTTTTAAGTTTTATTGCAGTGAGATCTGAAAGTATTGCTTATATCATGCATCATTTTTACTTTCTGAACTTTACTGATTCTCTATTTTTAGCAGAGTTCAAATATAATATTTATATATACCTTATTAGTTATGTTATTTAGATCATCTAGGTACTTATGTTTGTCATTTGATCTATCATATACAGAGAGAGTAAAATTAGAGTCTTTTACTAATATTTCTTTCTATTTCTCCTTGCATGTTATATGCTTTTTGCTGTATATGTTGATACTATGTTGTTTGGTTTATGTTGATTTTTAACTATTTTAATTCAAGTAGAGTCATGTGCTGCATAATGAGGTTTGGTCAATGGTGGAGCACAGTTATGATGGTGGTCCCATATGATTAGTATAATATGGCCAAGGTGTGCAGTAGACTGTACCATCTAGGTTTGTATAAGTACGCTCTATGATGTTTGCACAACGATGAAATCACCTGATGACACATTTCTCAGAATATATCCCGTCATTAGTGATGAATGACTGTAGAACGTAGACACACATGTGCACTAACCATATGTGTACAGTTTGATGAGTTATTTCAAAAGGAACATGCCCGAGTAACGACAATCAAAATAAATACATAGAACATTCCCAAACAGTGGCTGGCTTATCAAATTCTTCTTCGTCTTCTCTTTTCATTGAAGTTTAGTAGCTTTACAGGGTAGGATATGTCTCACTGTTGACCATCTAGGAGACCAAAATATGCCACTTCAAAATATGTCTCTTTGGCATAAGGATTATTTTGAACTGATTATTTTGAGAAACAGCAGACCAAAACGAAGATCTGAAAACAGAGTAGAAGTTACCCCTTTGTAAGAAACATTTACCTTTGTAAAGGAAATCTCCATTTGTGAGTTTCTCTCTCTCTACCTAGAAGAGAAAGAGGGCTTTAAATGGCAGGAGACTCTTATCAATGGAGAAGACGAGGACTTACATCTAATAAGGAACCTTATTCTGTTCACTGCACTTTTCCTAGTCGCCTTCCCACAACTGGCCTCCCCAACATCCTTTTCCTTTGTTTTCAGTTGAGATGATAATTGAGCCCAAATTCTAAGCCACCTCTTTGAGGTACTCATTCTCCAGGTTGTTTCTCCCACCAAGTATACCTAAGATATACATGTTAATATACTTCCGGTTGTTTTTCTCTTGTTGCTTTGTCTTTTGTTACAGAATCCTTAGCAGAAAACTTAGGAAGGTGGAGGGAAAGGGATATTTTTCATTCCCCACAACATTTTGGGTCAGTATTCTCCAGCACATGGAGTTCTCTTAATATTTTACATCAGGAAACTTGGCTTGAAGTTTATCTTTTCTACTGGCTCCATTTTACCATTCTGTTCCTCTACTTTGGGAAATAACCACCATGCCTATGTTGGATTCCTCGTCATCTTCTGCGTGGTGCTCTTTCTAACTCCTTGCAGCTCCTTGTTTCCATTCCATGCTGTTCTGTATTTCCATTTCTACCTTCTGTGTCACTTGCTTTGTTTTCTGTGTACTCTTCAGCTCTTTGCTTTCCTTCTAATTTTGCCTTCCCTTCTGTTACAATTTTGTCCTTCTACTTCTTTCCTGAAATCTGTCAGATTATATTTTTTATTTTCTTGTAGTTTTCATCATTTGTTTTCTGAGTTATTTTTTGCTTAAGGTATTCTTTCCTTAAGGAACGGACTCATTAACCATCTCATACAATTCATGTGAAATATGTGATCATAATTTTTATCTGCTTTGGTGATTTTTGGGGGGGGGGAATGCTTTCTTTGTTCCCCAATTTTGTTACTGTTTTCCTCCTCTCTGTTTTCCAGTATCTTTGTATCAATCCTTTGCTTGTTTCTTTTTAATTCCCTTATCATTGAATTAATGGAGTTGTCTTAGTCTATTAGCCTGCTTGAACAAAAATATCATAAACTGGGTGGCTCATAAACTGTAGAAATTTCTTTCTTGAGTCTGTGAAGTCCAAGATGAAGCTGTTGGCAAATTTGGTGCCCGGTGAGAATCGCTTCATAAATAGCTGTCTTTTTGCTGTAACGTCACATGGTGCATCGATGCAAATAATCCATCTATAAATCAAAATTGGGGAGAGTGTTATGAGCCAGGTTTGAGGACTATAGCCTCAGGCCTTCCTTCCCCCAGGAAGGAAACACACCCAAGGAGTGAGGTGTACAGAGTGGTTATATACTGTCTTGGAACAAAGAGCATACATCACATATGACAGGAATATCTCTTTACTGCTGTCATGAGATGCTTAGCTGGCACAGCAGGTCAGCGGTCAGCAGGTCAGTGGTCACAAGGTAAGCACAGCAGGTCAGTAATTAATCCTTAGTTTCTAGGAAGATTTGCTTATGCTTAAAGAAATGCCTATATGGGGGAAGCTGCATCCCTATCTTTAAAGGCATCATTCTTGTCTTTGGGCCATAGTAAATGTTTAAAGCAGATATACAATGCATGATCAAGAGGCCACATCAGGCCTTTTTGGAAAAACAAGGTCAGGCCAAATTGGTTTCACACCAACGGACTTCCTCAGATATTCCAATAAATCCTATCCTTTTCATTTTTTTATCAGGTGGAAGGGGTAAGGGAGCTCTGTGGGGTCTCTCTTTTTTTTTTGAGGAAGAATAGCCCTGAGCTAACTACTGCCAATCTTCCTCTTTTTGCTGAGGAAGACCGACCCTGAGCTAACATCCATGCCCATTTTCCTTTACTTTATATGTAGGATGCCTACCACAGCATGGCTTTGGCCATGCGGTGCCATGTTAGCACCTGGGATCCGAACTGGCGAACCCCAGGCCGCTGAGAAGCGGAACGTGCGCACTTAACTGCTGCGCCACCGGGCTGGCCCCTGTCTGGTCTCTTTTATAAGAACACTTGTTACATTCATGAGGTCTCCTCTCTATGACTTAATCACCTCCCAAAGGCCCCACCTGCTGTTACCATCACCTTAGGGGGCTGGATTTCAGCATATGAATTTTGGAGAGACACAAACATTCAGTCTGTAGCAGAGGTTCTCCCTCCATCTACTGGGTATGTTTGGGATGTGGAGAGGGACGTGCACAGTGTTCCAGGTGAGGCGGTTGTCAGAGCCAGAAGATTCTGTGAAGTACCGTTACCATGACTTGTTAACAAGCTGGGACAGGAAATTATGTTACATTTTGCCAAGGGCATAAAATTGCAAATTCTTTTGTTCTTGCTTCCTCGGTTTTCTTAGTATGGCTTAAAGTATGGAAGAAACATGTTTGGTCTCTGAGTGCTGCACATCCAAGTGTGTGGGTGTTGATGTGAGTGTGAATGTAGGTATGTGTGTGTGCACACATGCATTTCGGCATGTGGTAGCAGGACAGAAAATGCAATGGAACGGTGCCATGTTGGTTGGTTAACCCTCTCACGAATTAGCGTGAAGCAGGTAATCAATCAGAATTGGAAGCCCACAGATGCTAAGGCAATACTAGACCAATAGCTGTCTTCCCTCTGCCCCGGTAGCTCGCACCTCAGTGGTTACAGCACTTGAGACGGACACACTCAACTTTGAAGTATTCAAACGTATAGCGCTCACAGTGAATAATCACAAGTGGCTGGAAATGAATAGAGACAGAATAGCCTTATTTAGTTCTGGCCTCAGTCGTGACAAAATGACTACACTTGATTTTAGGGCTAGTGGTTCCGACTAAATTTTTTCTTATTAGGTTTCACAAGGAAGTCAAAACAAAAAAATCTTACTCAAAACAACAGCTTTTTAAATGTAATAAATATTTTTTGACTAATGCATAACATAGAGTCAAATTTTAGTCAAACAATTTTACCTGAGGTTATATTGATTGTAAAACATTGTACTAAGTGGCTTAGGATCACAAATGCAAAAACGTAGTGTCTCTTCCTTCATGACCTCATAATTTACCAGGGATGATAAATATACCTATAACTTAGATAAAAGGTGGGTATGGGTAAAGGAGAAATTAATCCTGACCAGGGAATCAGAGAAGACTTTCATCGGGAAATGTGGGTGGGGAGGGGTAGATTTTGCCAAGTAGACTTAGAGAGGGAAAGGTCTTAAGTGACCCTTGAGTTTGGGGTCTTCTGGGCATCTTGTGAGCACAAAGTATGTCCAGAGAGCAGATCTTGGGGTGATGGTTGTAGCGTGGAAGACATCTTGATAAGTAGGCTTAGAATTTTTGAACTTTAGAGGATCACAATGATCATTAAGATCATTTTGCAAATGAAGAACTGAGGGCAAGGGCAATTAATGGATTCCCTTAATGTCCAGAGTTATTGGAGACTGTGCTGGGACTCAAGCCATGAATTCCTGTTCAGTGTTTTTCCTAGTACACGCACTCCTTCTAGAAGATAGTAGCCTGACTTAAAAAGGCTTTGAATGCCAGGGAAAGAGTATGGAAAAGATCTGAGATGACTAAATCTTTAATTAAGATATACTGGAGGGAAGAGGAGATAAATGCAGAAATCAGTTAGGCAAAATCTGGGCTGTTCTAAGAAAAGCCAATCCCAGTTCTATTTTGAGGTCTCACAATGCTATGGGTAGCTAGCATGTTTGCTAGAATGCTTTCTACCCTTCTGGCTTAAGGAAAAGTATGGATGGAAATAGAAATATCTATGTCTATATTTGCAGTGTGAGGGATTAACATGAATTACAGAATCAAAACCTGCCTATCTAATATGAAGGTCAAGCTTTGCTCTCTTGAGTCACCTAAACCGTGTCACATGTGTTGCCTCCATTCTTAGGACACTTGTCCAAAAGGTTACTCCTCCCGAGGTCAACCCTTAGGAAGGATAACAGTCTAAAACAAATGAGTGCTTTATGCAGGCACAAAATCAACACATGTAGTTTAATAATCAGAGGGAAACTCATCGCTATGGGCTTCATTCAACATGAGCATGTAAGTACAGCCTTTCATATTTTATCACTTTTTCTCCTCTGTCAACAGCTGAATACGTTTCAAGTTCATCTTTTGTACAAGCAAGCAATTCTCAGGAACACTGTCTGTCAAGCCTACAGTTTGAAGAAAATAAGATTACCACTAAGCTTCTTGCTGCTTTGTTCTTTGTAAATGGTCAGATTTATGCCTTGCGGGCCTGCTACCTGTTTCTGAAGCCAAGCAGTTGGCTTCCAGAGGGGAACAAAGCCCAGGAACCATCACTTCAAAGATCTTGGCATTTACCTCCAGGACTAGTTAATTAGCTTTTTGGGTGTTCTTATTTGATTTAAAGGCAAATTAGAATAAAGAAGAACAATTGCCTTCAATGGCATTATGTTTCCAATTTTGTTATTTCCTTAGTCTTGACGAGGTTGGCTTCAAGTCTCACAGCCAGAAAGCAGAACGCAAAGTTGAGATGACAGAGTGACCGTACGCAGTGTAATTTCTTCATAATTGGGTTTTTATATTCACTACTAATTATCACGCACCAGAATTGTTACAGTTTAGAAGTAATGAAAATAATAACCATAGTTGGGAGCTGGGAGCTTTTTGATGAAATGCATGTGTAATTTTCTGATGGTGCGAGCTCTGAGATGATTCCAGTCACAGGGAATTTAGTGATAATTAAAATAGCTTTGCATTACAATCAAACAGTTACCTTTGGGAACTGATGCAAGCCTGTAATCCACTTGATTTTTGTCACAGTCATGCTCTGAGGAAAGGCTTTTGAAGTGCTACCAAGAAATTTACTATCATTGAGAGATTAAAGTTTTGAGACTTCAAAGAGCATACGTATGGTTTGGTCAACACTTCATCTGAAGTAAACAGAATCCTTTTAAATTCCAAGTTTGGTAAACCTGAAAGTGTGAACTCCACTAAGTTATTGATTTCTCAGTAAATTGAAGGAAGGAAAACAGAGGCTGTTGTGGCTGCGTTATCATCATTGGGATAGTTTAAGGCATTTGGTACGTAAACCAGATTGTCCCGTAACAGCTACTTCTTGTTGTGGATCCATCATTGAGAAAAGTTGTGGAAATACGCATAATAAATTGAGAGAGTTCAAGACAATGTCATCTCTGAGAGCTTCAGAAACTCAGGTACATCTTTCACAAATATTCGTATTTGCTAAGAACATCACGTACTACTCTAAGAAGGTATGTTCTGAGTGGGAAGAACAGTGAGACCATAGGATTTCTTCTCTTTAGTTCTCTGTATGGCCTTCATTTGCTTAAAATCTATCTCACCTTGAGTAAGTGGTTTAATTTCCCACGTCTGAATCTATCCTTGCGCGTAACGAGAGAACCACGCCGCTTGTGTGCAGGGGTGAAGTCAGGGGAGAGTGGACGGTTCAGAAAGGCCACTGTGTTTGCACTAGAACATAAGTTCAAGGGGCCAGTATTGGGCCCCAACAACGCAGAGCAAGCCGTCTCTCGCAGCCCCGATGTCAGTCATTTGGTTCATGTTTTAGCTCTACCACTTTGGGGTGAAGTGGTGAACATCACCTTCTTCTCACCTTCTTCACCTAGACCAAGAAGTTTGATTTTTGCGCTTGTTTTGAAGGCAAGAACAATTACTTCTCTCTGCAGGAATTGGCAAACTACAGTCAAAGGGTCACCGGTGGTCTGAGTCTGTTTTACAGTTTTAAAGCATTGCAAACAAACAAACAAACAAAAATGAAGAATATGAGGCCAAGACTGCGTAGGTCTGCGAGCCCTAAGCTGTTGGCTCTCTGGCCCTTCACAAACAAGGTCCGCCAACCCCGCCCTATGGGCTCAGACAACCTTCTAGGACCCTTGACAGAGAAATACTAAGTGCTGTATTTTTGTTCTTTGTTAGTTCAGGTCTCTGTTGCAGAGCACTTTCCTCTCCACCAACCTGTCAATCTTTGCCCTCAGGATTACAGAACTCATGCTTCCAGGATGCTATTTGTCCATGGTAATGGCAGCTCCTTGCGCGTCAAGTGATACAAGACAGGGCACTCATCACACTGTATCTTGTAGTTTGAAGCTATTGGGTTTGTACATATTCTCTTCTTCAGATGCTCCACACTAGAATCAGTCAATTACTGGAGTGGCGGTTTGGCCGAGGGTAAAAGGTATGTGATGTCAGGGGGTCTGACCTGAATTTGAGCTTTCCTGCTCATCTGATGTGTCCCTCGGCCAGTGCAGTCAAGCTCTCTCAGCTGTGGTTTCCACACTCACTACACAGTCTAACAGCACCTTCTAGAACGTGTGACTTTTCAATGAGGACCCTCAGTTAACAGCTCTCTGCTCAGTTTCTAAGGCACAGACACTCCAAAAACATGTGGGCTTTGAGTCTGAGTCAGAGTGAGGAGTGAACGCTCACAGATTTAATTCCAGGTTAGACCACAGATAGGAATGCCCATCATGGATTACACGGTAAGGAATTGATTTTTTTTTTCATTTGGATTAATCTTTACCATTTTCCTTATACTCTGTCTATTGGCTGAATTTTTTAGACATGCCAAATTTTATGACATATGTGGTTGTCTATATTCTGCACTAGGAGAATCTTCACTGTAAAATGTTACTTAATATGTAAATGAGCTCTCTTATCAAGCACATTATGTTTACCTGAGAAACTATGTTATGAAGTGAATATTTAAGGAAACATATCGGTAAATATTTGTGCAAATGTAATGTGTGATGCAGGGTTACTGTCTCCAGGAGGATCTATTTATTCCCATATATAGATTTATTTTTTAACATGGCTTCATTTGGAAACATGCTAAATAGCATGGGTGCAGTAATTGCTAGTGGTTTCCCCATATCTATTCTCTCCCTTTGTCTTCAGTAACAGAACACTTATTTTTACCTTGGCATATTGGTTCCTAGGAAAAGACTACAGTTCCCCACTTCACTTGCAGCTAGAAACTATTATGTGACTAAGTTCTAATGAACAGGATGGTTGCAGAAAACTCGTGTGGTGACTTGTAGGTAATCTCCCATGAGAGAATGGCTGCATCCTTCTCCTGTCTTTCCTCCATCTTGCTGCCTGGAATGAAGATAAAAATGGCTGGAGCTCTAGCATTCATATTGGAACATGAGGATGAGGATCACACCATAGAGAAGAGAGATCAGAGAACTGCAAGGTGCCTGGGTCTCTGAGGTTTTGAAAGTTTCCATAAAAACTGCACTGTCTCCCTCCAGACTCACTTTATGGGAGGTGGAAATTACCTTATACCTTGTTTTAGTTACTATTATTTGTTTTATTTTCTACCATAGATGGTAAAATCCAGTCCTATCTAGTATAGATATCAAAAAATGCAATTCCTTCGTAGTAAAAGGGAAACATTTATTTTAAAAGTGGGAGCATACTGATTCCATAGCAAGAATCATGAAAATGTGCTTAAATTTGCATCTTGACACTGTTTTTAAATACACTGCACATACCACTAAATAAATTCTTGTAGTGTGTATGTATGCATATAATGACTAGAATACAAAACGGTCCTCTGGACCATTGTGTCAAACAACTCGAGATTCCAGTGTTCCATCTGGTCTTGGGCTGAACCAACTAACCCATCAGAGATCTTGTGTCTATGAAGCGAAAATAAACATCACCCAGGTACATTTCTTTAGTGCAAATCAATTTTATCACAGAAAGAGTTAAGAAATTCTTCCAAAAATGTGTGGATTACATTATCTTGAAAGAAAAGCTGTGTTTTCCTTTCTATTTGCACCTTTTCCCATCATTTACAACAGCACTTGGCAGAAGGTATTAATTCATTAACTGGCACCAATGAATTGACTGCTACCTGACCCTCACCGAGAGCGCTCTGTTACAGGTGGCGCAGGAGACGGGCCTCCGCAAATAAAACGCTTCCCTGACCATGTCATAATTTTAAATATTTGTTATCTATGGATTTTCACAACCTGGCTGTGTGGTAAGATGTTAGACCCACATATGAAATAAGAAAAAGCACACATGTGGAATAACGTCCAGCATTTTTTTTTTGCATTTTTGTTAGGAATAATGGATTCAAAGATGAAGTGCAAGTTACTTACAGAAGTATTAGAATAACCAACTGCCCTAAAAGTCACTCAAACTATAAGCATTAGTTTGCTGAAATAGTAAGCAACTCTTCTTTAAGTATCAGGAAATTGAAGCATGGGAAACTTAAAAGTGACGTTAAGCAAATGCTGGAGGTGGGATGAGAATCCATTTTTCCTCATTTCCAAACTCGTGCTCCTTGAATATGCTCAGGAGTTTTAGAAATAATGAATTATTGATGCATGTCACACTGCTGTTGACTCTTCTGAGCGAGAGGTTTAAAATTCAATTCTAGCCTGTACAAAAGCTTTGGAATTAATTGCAGACACTTGCTGATTTCTCTGCTCTGTCCTTTACCCGAGGAGACCATCACTAGACCTCTGTCACTGGTGTTGCTATCACTTTCTGTCCTCAACTGGGTCCCACTGCGCCCTCATCAGAGCGGGCCACTGACCCTCCTGCAGTCCGGGGGCTGACAGTGGCATGGTCTCAGACCTCACTCTGGGAAACGGGAACCTGCACCTTTAACGAAACAAGTGGCTTTGGTGTTTTAAATTCTCTGGTTCATTAATAAGCCTTGCACTTGCTGCTACTATCCTAAAGCCTATAAATATTGGAAAAGATCAAATGCCTCTCAGAAATATCAGTATTATTTACTAAATAAATTATTTAAAAAGCAACCAATGACATTAAACCACAGAAAATGGAAGGAGAGAGAAGCTACTGGGCAAAAATAAGTCACACTAGAAATATTCTGGCCAGTTGATCTGGGGCAAACTCAGAGAAAAGCACTAAGGAGGTAATTTTGTAAAGAGGAACGGCCTTCTGGACAATGCCTGGATGTTCGTCTCTACCAGAAGAGTCTCCTAGAACAAAGTCCCAGGGTAGACAGGGTCCAGCGGGAGAGTGTAGCTACATGGGGGAGGGGCGGAGACCTTGGTCTCTCCTTACAGCAGCCCCATCCTCCCACACATTCATAACAGGCTTCAGCCCCTTCTTGACTCTGCTTTCTCGTCACAATTTCTGTGTCGCTAGGCAACCTCTTTTCTTTGCTCAATGAGAAATAAAACTGTATTAGTTGCCTTGTTATCAGATGGCCAAGGCTGTTAACCATTTGTTTCTATATACCAGGTGCTTAAGGTGAAGAGGTGGTATGGCTTATTAATTAGTGAAAGAAAAAGATAAAATGAGCTGAGTGATATTTGGGAAATCTGCCAGGAGTTGCATAAAAAGCCAAAAGCTGGTAAGAGTTCACAAGTAAACAGAAGTTCAGGAATAATAATTTGAAATACATGATGTCAATGGTTTACAAAAAAAATGAAAGGACTGATCCAAGAGGACAGGAAATGCCACTGCTATGTATTTATCACGCACAGATCCTTCATTCAGGAAGAGCTGGCCACAGAACAGCTGTGCGATCCATGGTCCTTAGAGGAGTGTCTTTGTGCGTTCACCTCAGTCCTATTAAGAGACCATGAGCCGATGGTCAGAGTGGCAATATGAGCCAAGTTTTGTGACAGAGTTCCAGAGAGGAAAATACGTTAATGCCTTCTGGGAAGATCAAGCAGGTTCAGAAAGGAAAGTATTTCTTAAGGCAGAGAAGGGAGAACTCAGAAAGGAAATGAGTGACAGCTCTGCCTCCCTGGTCTACGGAAATGACTTGCAGCTGCTGACCTCAGGGACCCAGAGGAAGCAGAGCTCACACTTGGAGCTGGGAAAAGAAGTGTAAGGCTCGGAATGTTTAGAAGGAGAATTACTAGGCAAAGAGTCTGGGGAGCTGAGAGAATGAGGATCATGGTGCTGGGTGCTGGTCACATAGATTAAAGAAAGCCCTGGCCCAGTGTCCAAACGTTCCAGAGCTGCGGGGACTTCCAGGTTTCCTGTGGTGCTCACACAATTAATGCTTGTTGCATCTTTGGTCTAGATTCCTCTGGTGAAGTCTTCTAATGTGTAGAGGTGGCAACTGCTCACTGTGACACCTCTTTGGGGATTGCTTTGGGGGTCTCCAAATTCAGTGATGCTCTGGACTTTCCGGCAGGTAGCTCAGACTCTTGAGTAATATTAACTCGACGATTATGATCATCAAGTATGAATAATGCTTAGTCTACAAACTCAGGAGTATAAGAAATATGATGTTCTTTCTCTTCTAAAGCTCCACTTAATTTTTACTTCAATTGCCTATTTTGTCTGCTTGGCAGGGAGAAATAAAGAACAAAACTTAAAACTACCTTAGCATTGCCAAGGGTCCTTCACTCTTATTTATCCACAAATCTGAGATATGTGTAACGCTTGGGTGGGTGGAGTGAAGGGAACCCATCCGGCCCCTGCTTGTCCGTGGTCTTCGGCCTCTCTGCCCCAGGCTTGTGATCTGCCCCATCCTTGGTTGCCCTGCCCCATCACTGGCTAACTAGCTCACACAGACCTTCGTGGTCCCCAGTCTCCTGCTGTTTCTGTGCCACTCTAGGGCATGGGCATCTTTGCTGAGGCTGCCCACGGTCCAGCTGCCCTGGCACCCACACAGTCATTCCTCTCTCAAGTCAGGTTCTTTCTGTTGGATCTGCACCAAAGCGCACCAGCACGTTTGTCTGACGAACCATCAAACTCTTCTATCTCGTCCCTCTTTTGCCCACCCCAGCTCTGCCTATGTTTTCAGAGAGCTGCTAATTCTCTTACAAGTTGTTCAAGAGGAGTAAATAGCATAATCTGAATGGGTTTTGGCTGTGCTCCAGGTGCAAGGAAGTCTGGTTATCAAACTGCTTGAAATGAGGGGAAGAGAGGATACAGGAAGAAAAACAATAAATTAATATCAATGAAATACTGCTCAGCTTCATATTTACTTTTTGCATGTTGAGTAGTCTGCTAAGAAGAATGATTTATGCTTCCCTAAATCCTAATTATTACTCAAGCACTGCTGGGCCGACAGCTCAATGACTTCAGACCCCATCACTAACGACCCTTTAAGATGCCTGAGTTGAGGAGGTGGTTGTTACTGATCACAGTGAGCATTGCTTTAAACTGCTGTGGATGGAAACACGTGGTACGAGATTCAAGAGAAGAAAGGATATACTTGTTCTAGGGTTTCTCCAGAATCTACTGTTTTCATTCAATTTGGGGATCTCTGGCAGTGATGAAGTGAAACCATTGGCTATACTACATGCTTTTAAGTGATCTGAAGCTCCCTAAATACGTTTAATCTCAAATACCTTTCCTCTAAGTTATATGAGAGTTGAAAATTTCAAAATCTTTCTGTTGTGTTTATATTTTGTGTTTCAAGATGTTTTGGTTGGGTGACTTGATATTTGAGGAATTTTTTCTGTGAACTAGTATGTTGCATTTTAAAGTGAAACAATACATAGAGACAGCCATTCTTTAATAACACAATATAAACTTATATTTTTATTGTAAGTTTGTTGAGTATTACATGTTTCTCCCTGCTAGAATATGGGTTTCTGGAGTCAAGGGTCATTGTTTTGTTCACTGATATATCCTGGCCACGAAGAGGGCCAGGTATAAAGTAGGAAATCCTTAAATAGTTGTTAAATGAATGGTATACCACTAATCAAGGATTATGATAAATATACTTCTTGCACCTGAGATGTAAGAAAAAAAGATGATTTGCTTTGGGTTGATTAGGGTACATATGCATCCTGTGACCTCAGAAAATAGTCATTTTTATAGTTATGAGAAAAATTTTCTGGGTTGAATCAATTAATTTTTATCTTTTCTATCAGATACAATACAAATAGAATTAATTAATTAGCTTAAGACTCCATGTTAATGCATCAGTGCCTAAATCCTACAGTTACAGCCATGTGACTGGCTAAACTTCCCACATATCTGGGTCTTGTCTTCCAGTAGACAACCCCATGTAGAGAGTTGTCATTGGAGAAAGTCCTGCCAACAACCCCTGTGATCACAGTGACCAAATCCAGAATCTCTGAAAGCCTCAAAGGGCAGGACGGAGGGAAAACACTTCACTACGAGTCTTCCAGATCTTGAAGTCAGCTATCAACATCCCATCAGCTCACTAGTCACCCCTCATTTCTCTTCCTTTCTTAGCAAGTCAGCATTCATCCCTACTCACTTCCCAAATTCTGAGGAAATAGTTCCACCAAGAATTATTTCAGGGGGTGGTCTCATATGAAAGATGTCTCTGACATGAATTCCAAATACCCTATAATATGGCACTTATGTTTACATGATATTCTAAACACTCAGAGACCATACAGCCAGATCATGCTACTTGAGCATAGCTTTACTTAATTATTAATATAACAATGAGGTGTTTTGCTTAGCACCCTAATAAACTGAATAGCATGAGTCCTTAATAAGTTGAAATGTGCCCAATACTTACAACTCTGGCCTCTAAAGCACTTAAGTATTAAAATAATTTGCATCTTGTTTCATCAGCCCACATCTGAACAATTTATTGAATAACATTAGGGGATAATTTTACATTCTTCAGGAAAAACGTCAACAATCATTGAGGGAATGCCAATAGGAAAGCTGTCTGTAGTGGTTTTTAAAACATGGTCGTGAATTTTTTGACACTCCTCAGATGAGGGGGGCTGTGTTTCCCTTTGATCCTGGGCTCCGTGACTGATAAAGCATAAGTGACACCGTGCCAGTTTCAGGCTCCAAGATTAAGAAACTGGCAGTGCCCACTACCTGTCTCTTGGGCTGGTGGCTCTTCACATGCAGCCACCATCCTAAGAAGCTGACCAGTTATGGGGAAAGGCCACACGGACACGTTCTAACAAATGTGTGCATGCGTACACAACAACCCCAGCTGAAGTCCTGGCCAACAGCAGGCACCAACCTCCAGACATGTTAGTGAATGAGACTTCAGATGATTTTGACCCCCAACCTCTGAGTCACTCCAACCTTCCAGCCACCAGAGCTGGCAATGCATGAGCTCGGTCCAAACTGCAGACTCAGGAGCAACACAAATAGTTGTTGTTTTACTTCCATAAGTTTGTGAAGGTGTGTCCCACAGCAATTGGTAGTCAGAACACTAACTATCCCAGATTCTTGGCAGCTACAGAAAGCTATCTAGGGATATCTCTCACTGATGGGTACGAGATTTTCCTGAGTGAGAACAGCTTTGCTGTTCGTCTTTCAGGCTACAAGCTGGGACGCTGCGACCTTCCTTTTAGATTATTAAAGATCAGGTTTGGTTAATGGAAGCATTTTGTGAATTAACATGCTTAAGATAAAACGAGAGCAGAATAATCTAAAATGCCTTCCCGGAGCGCTGAGCTGGTCCAAGAGGAATCGGAAGTTTTCAGTCTAGATTTCCAGCCATCCGGCAGTCATCCACCTCCCTCCTCTCAGAGAGCAGCCCGCTCACTATGGCGCCTCCACGGCCTCACTGCGTGCCCTGCTGTGTCGGACAGACGGCCACTTTCATAAACCTTTGTTTTCCTTCAAGAACCACCACCATGTCTTGATCCTTCTCCACATCCCACCTTTGGAAAGTGTGTTTGACTTGTGTGCACATGGAGTTGTCTGCTTTGCTAGCTCCCGATTAGTACTCATTTCTGGCTTGATGCCAAAGGTGCTTGGATAAAATCATGAATTTAGTGAAGATTGCACATTGTCAGGAAGATTTGGGCCTTTACTAGCATCTTAGAGACTAGAGTATCAAGTATTTATTCGGATTAAGTGTTCACTATCCAGCTTTTATGTGTTTACTTCATTTTCTTCTTTGTAGCTTTCTGGGATTTATAGCAACCAACGAAATTAAAACACAAGCCCAATCAATGAAAGCAGATTGAACCAGCAAGGTGTATAATTTGTAATGACTAGTTTGAACCTCTTTTGTGCAGAAAATTCTAAAAAATTAAGGAGAACTATGAAACATTTCAATTTTCAGCTCTCTAAGCACTTATTAAACCTGGAAGAAAAAGTTGAATATGTGATTCCATGCTGAGTTATTTTCATTCTTGGCGTTTATACTTTTAGATATTTGTAATATTACTCAATTTAAAAATATATTGATTTAAGTGAATTGTGTAAATAACTTGCATGCTATATTCTTTTTGAAAATTTTGTTTTCTTTTTTAAAAAAAATTACAAAGTACATGTCATGGAGTCCAAACAATAAATTAAAGTATGATCTTAATGGAGAAAGTCTTCCGATCCACTGACTTGCACCTCCCCCGTGAAATCTTTCCCAGCTTGTTATACCGCCTCCTACCTGGTTCCCAGACACCTACCAAATTAGATCTTTGCTGTGGGAAAATTCATGAACCATTTCTACATCACCCCTTTGACATTCTTTCACAAAATAACATGACAAACAATTAGAATCAATTTGAAAAGGTGTATTTTAGAATTGCATACTTTGTAGTGCATAAAGTTAACGGTTATCTCTGAAGCTGGAATTGAATCTTGCCTCTCTCCTAGCGTAAATGTCAACAGAATGAACTTTTCAGATTTGCTTTGCAGTAAGCGTGAGAGTACTTTAAAATATGAATTATGGCTTTATATTCATTGTCTTAAATTGTCTAAGGAATTTATTTCAAAGAAATGAGCACTGCCATTTTGTATGATAAACTGGGACCTCAGAAAGTTAGGCAAATCTTCCACATACATAAATCAGAAGGGCGATGGCAGGAACCCAGGGCATCCTAGCTCACCCCATCCGCGTTGCTGAGCTGGCAGTGATTAAGTGGAAGTTCTCATCAGAGGGTTCAGAGAACTGCAGTGCAAATACTGTGCTCTAATTCTGTCCTTTGTAATTAAATGCTGCTTGTTATTCACAGAGTAAAACCTGTCCCCTATTGAACTCTTTTCCCAAAGAGATAGCAAAGTGAAGAAACACCTAAATTCACATTATGTCACAAATAACTTCTGTTGTAATTTAACCTGTGGGCTTATATTTCAGGATTTCTTGTAGGTGATGTAAACAACAACAAAAAATGACCAGAATGACATTTTTATCACAACTGAAACTTGATGTGATTGCCACAATCTTAGGAGATATTGGAGCGTCTCTTAAAGGAACGGTGGCCTCATTCCTAGTTGAGAGTGTGTGCCATCTCGCGGTGTATTGGACCTGTTTCTCTGAGTACCTGTGATGTGCCGGGCATGGTTGCAGGCACGAGGACACGACAGGGAGCAACTAGACCTGGTGGTAGCTCTCATGGAGTTCACATCCCAGAGAAAGGGAGCAGACCGAAGACAACCAAACCAACAAGCGTGGTAGTTGCAGAGAGGAAGGTAACTATGGATATGCATAAACGCGATAGTCAACAAACAGGTGATGGTATGGGAAGAGGACGTGGATGCGGATGGGTTGGGGAAGGCCTCTCTGGAGGGGAGAGCAGAGCCATGTCCTGGTGGACAGGGCCCCATCCCTGGGAAGAGTCATGGAGGAGCAAGTCATGCTGGGGTTCAAGAGAAAGATTGTCTAAATCAGAGACAGAATTAGGTTGTCAAAAGAAGGTTGCCTAGGTTATTAACAAACAAGGATCATGCAACGAGGGGTGTTAGAATAACCTTAGACCCATAATACAAGTTAAGTTATCATATATCTTATTTCTAATTATATGTAGCATACTGTGTGAAATAAATGTGTTGAATTAATATACAAATGAAATTGTCCATTAAGAAACCTGTATGCTATTCATCCACGGTGTTGGTTTAATTTTTTTTTTCCTTTTTTTCCGCAAATAATCTCTTCCCTCACATCTCCCTAGAGTTCAGAGCAGCCCCACCTCTTCCAGGAAGACCACCAACCTGCGCTGAGCATCCCGTGTCTGAGCCCTCGCGGCTCTCTGCACAAAGCCTCCTCTGATCGCTTACGCAGGTGCATCAGGACGAGGCTGCAGGCACTGCAGAGACAGGCCCAGGTCTCATCATTTGTGGTGTGCGCTCTGCCTGACACTTGGAGGTGCTCAGAGCACGTTAACGTGAAATGAGCCACTTTCACTAAACTGGCGATGCAAGCACGGTTTCTTTGTTCTGAAGAGAATTCACTTCCATTGAGACTTCCTGGAAGAAAACGTCAGAGAATTCCTTTAAAACCATGGAGTGGGGAAGGCCTGTCTTAATTATGGCTCAAAATCCAGAAGCCACAAAAGAAAAGATTGATGAGTTCCACAATACATGCACACAAACTTTTACGTTGCAATAAAACATCATAAGCAAAAGCAAA
This sequence comes from Equus quagga, assembly GCF_021613505.1. Classification (NCBI taxonomy): domain Eukaryota; kingdom Metazoa; phylum Chordata; class Mammalia; order Perissodactyla; family Equidae; genus Equus; species Equus quagga. The sequence continues at coordinate 183,922,115 of NC_060267.1, read as the reverse complement.
ATACATATTAAAATCCAGGGGAAAATATTTGCTTCTCATACTCCAGATAAAAAGAGAAATTTCCCCAGTTTATGAAACAGTCCTAGAAAGAGAGAAAACTAATGAATACAACAGAAAATATGCAAAGGACATGGACAGACAGTTCATAGAACATAAAATACAGATGGCCCTCAATCTTATGAAAAGGTGTTCAAAAAGGAGCACTCACTATAAACAGAGAAAGACGAGATCCCATTTCTTATCTATCAGATTGTCAGAAATCCACAAGTTTGAGAACAGACTCTGTTGTGAGGTTGTGGAAAAAGAGGCACCCTAATATATTACCGGTATAAATGCAAAGTGGTACAACCCCTGCAGAAGGGAAACTGGCCACAGCTCCTAGAGCTGAAGATGCATTTGCCTTTGATCCAGTAATCTCATTTCCGGAAATCGATTCCACAAATACAGCTACACTTGTATGAAATTATATATTTATAAGATTTCTTATTGTGACATTATTCTCAATATCAAAGATCAGTTCATTAGAGCACCAGCTAACAAATTATAGCACATCCACACGATGGACCATTATGCAGCTCTAAGAAAGAATGAGGAGGACACCTAGTGACTGATCCAGGATGGTCTCCAGGCTAGACTGCTAATGAAAGAGCAAGGTGTACATCAGTGTCGATGGGGTGAGAGGGAGCAGAGTACTACATATTCATATTTCCTTGTGTTAAAGAATCGTGGAAGCACAGACAGGAGACTGATGCGGTCGTTACCTAGAATGGGAAGAGGAGAGAAGGGGCAGAGAAGGCAAGCGTGGGCCAAGACTTGTCCGCGTGCACTTTGTTGTTTGACTTGTGAGTCATGTAAACATAGCTATTAAAATGTATTGGTTAAAGAACCACTGCCTTTCCAAAAAGAACAGGGCTGTGAGTATTAGCCGTGTGTATACATCTTATATTTATTTTTATTCAAATAAGACCAAAGTTGTATATGCAGAAATAAACGTGACAGTATCTGCGCGCTCAAAGAGGTGAGCTTGATGGAGTGGGAGGAGCAGGATTTCAGAACCAGAGGGATCTGGGTTGAAATTACGGTGCTACATACAATTAGGGGTTTGACCTTGTTTTCTCCCATTCTTTATTTTCTTCATATCTGAAATTGAGGCTAATAACTTCAGCTTTCCAAAGCTCTGTAAGGGTCAAATGAAAGAAGGTGCTTCAGATTCCTAGTGCGTCATCTGGCTCCTCAGCCACACAGCTGACACATGCAGAATCTGGAATCTGACCAGACTGTCTGTTTCCTAGAAGCTCTCTTCCTTGCATACACTTATATACTGAGACAACTGCCGTGAAGAATTGTCTTTCTCTTCCATTTTGGTCAGCCTACAATTCCTTGGAAATTTAGCCAAGCTCTTACTTCCTCCACAGACTTCTTTTCTAAGGATTCTATTTCATAGCCTCTCCTATTACCAGTATCCCCATCAGAGTGGTCCATTTGTTACAATTGATGAACCTACATCAACACATCATCATCACCCAAAGCCTATAGTTTGCATCAGGGTTCATTCTTGGTGCTGTACATTCTGTGATTAGGACAAATTTATAGTGAGTTGTATCTACCCTTATAGTATCACACAGAGTATTTTCACTGCCCTATAAGTCCTCTATGCTGCATCTATTCATTCCTCCCTCTCCCCAACCCCTGGCAACCACTGATCTTTTCAGTGTCTCCATAGTTTTGCCTTTTCCAGAATGTCATACAGTTGGAATCATACAGTGCACAGCCTTTTCAGATTGGCTTCTTTCACTTAGGAATAAGCACTTAAGGTTCCTCTATGTCTTTTCATGGGTTGATCGCTCATTTCTTTTTAGTGCTGAATAATCTTCCATTGTCTGGACGGACCACAGTTTGTTTATCCATTCACCTACTGAAGGACACTTTGGTTGCTTCTGAGTTTTGACAATTATGAGTAAAGCTGTTATAAACATCCATGGGCAGATTTTTGTGTGAATGTAAGTTTTCAAGTCCTTCACTTAAATACCAAGGAGCACATTTGCTGGATTGTATGGTAGGAGTATGTTTAGTTTTTTAAGAAACCACCAAACTGTCTTCTAAAGAGGCTGCACCATTCTGCATTCCCAGCAGCAACAGATGAGAGTTCCTGTTGCTCCACGTCCTTGCCAGCATTTGGTGTTGTCAGTGTTCCAGATTTGGGGCATTCTAACAGGTATGCAGTAGTATCTCACTGCTGTTTTAATTTGCATTTCCCTGGTGGCGTATGATGTGGAGCATCTTTTCTTACACTTACGTGCCATCTGTCTATCTTTGGTGAAGTGTCTGTTAAGGTCTTTGGCCCATCTTTTGGCCCATTTTTTAAATTGGGTTGTTATTTTATTGTGGACTTTTAAGAGTTCTTTGTATATCTTGGATAGCAGTCCTATATCATACAGGTCTTTTGCAAATATGTTCCCAAATCTGTGGCTTGTATTTTTGTTCTCTTTTTCTTAGTTTTATTTTTTTAAAGATTGGCACCTGAGCTAACAACTGTTGCCAATCTTTTGGGGGTTTTTCTTCTTCTTCTTCCCAAAGCCCCCCAGTCATAGCTGTATATTCTAATTGTAAGTGGCTCTGGTTGTGGCACGTGGCACGCCGCCTCAGCATGGCCTGATGAGCAGTGCCATGTCTGCGCCCAGGATCCGAACCAATGAAACCCTGGGCCGCCTGAGCAGACCGCGTGAACTTAACCACTCGGCCATAAGGCAGGCCCCATTTCCATTCTCTTGACATTGACTGTGAGCAGAAATTTTTAATTTCAATAAAGTCTAGCCTATCAATTGTTTCATTCATAATTGTGCCTTTGATGTTGTATCTAAGAAGTTATCAACAAACCCATGATCATCTAGGTTTTCTCCTAAATTATCTTCTTGGAGTTTTATAGTTATGTGTTTTACATGTAGGTCTGTGACCCATTTTGAGTTAGTTTTTGTGAAGGATGTTAGGTTATGCCTAGGTTCATTTTTTTGCATGTGGATGTCTAGCTGTTCCAGCATCATTTGTTGAAAGGTTCTTTTTTCTCCTTGTATTGCCTTTGCTCCTTTGTCAAAGATTAGTTGTCTGGTTGTCTATATTTATGTGGGTCTGTTTCTGGACTCTCTATTCTGTTCCATTGATTAATCTGTCTATTCTTTTGCCAATACCACACTGTCTTGATTACCTTATATGGATACTTTTTAACATGCATTTATTATATTTTAGCATTTTAATTTACCTGAGGAAATACTGAGCCATTCTGCTGAAATTAGCGTATTATCAAAACTAAGTCAGAGGGGTGGCTGACCCCTTGTATCTACGAAATTTCCACATCCTGCTTGTAGTTCGTGGTCTCACTGTTCCATATTTCCTGATTAGCAATTCAATATTGTTATAACTTTTTCCTTCTCGCCTTGGCAAAATTGGGTTTTTGCTTTTGTTTTCCCTGATAGCATAAAATTATAGTTCAAGTGAAAGAACACCTAAGAAACAATTTAAAATATAAAATTAGTATTAATTTTGTATAGCAGATGATTGAATTATTTTTCCTTGACTGATAGAGCACAAAATCAGGGTGAAAACCAGCAAATGACCATGGGACCCAGACTTCAAACTGTGCCTCAGAATTTCTTTATTTTCTTCTTTTTAATCACAGACTCCCCTTCTGCAAATGTACAAATGTTTTATATCTTTCAACAGACAACTGACAATATCAAGTTTGTCTTTTTATTAGAAGCTGCTTTTTATCTGGGGCCTGTATCCAACCACCTAATTACACTGACCAAAAGGAAACTGTGCATATTTGGGGGTTAAAAAAAACACCAGATCCTTTTTTTCTGCTTTCAACGGAGATGATGTGGCTATCTTTATCTTAAGAAATTTCTTATTCCTGAATTTGGTAATTTACTGTATTCATTTTTCAGTGAACCAAATCAGAATGTGTAGTCAATTAAGATTAAAGTCATTGGGAACAATTAGGTAACACATATATAGCGTTTTGACTCACTCAAATTATTTGTTGTTAATGACATAGTTGGTGTGACAATACTGAAAAGAAATCCTTACAAGTCACTCAAACAATTAAGTAGGGCTTTCAATCTATTGAATAAATTAATATTCTTTCCAGTTGTAAAGATCATTGCTTTTTTTAATCAAATAAATTTTATGCAAAGTAATGATAAAAGTAAAATGGGAAAAAGTTTTGTGTAGAATTTGAATATCAGCTTTAACATGAACTGATTTTACTGAAGTAGAAAGGAGTCTATCTCCTTCCTTTCCCTAATGTCAACAATATTTGTAGGAGCAATTTGAACTTGAATGCCTCTTAAAGTGTACGTATTGTGACATTCTCAGGAATTTGGAAATTAAACCTCTATTTTAAATAATTTTGCTTTATTATACATATTTTTAAAAAAGAAGTTGTGGGTGGAGAATAAAGAAACAAGCAGTCATGAGCTTTATTGGTAGTTAAAACTCTTCCAAAGGAATGCTTACACAAATAAATAAATTAATAAATTATAAGTTAGTGCTAGACTTTAAATAAGTTATACCCACTATGTGCCAGGCACTCTTCAGTGCAGGATATATTCTACTTTGCAAGGCAGGTAATGTCCCTGCTTTCGTGGAACTTGTTTTCTATTTGAAGTAGATGTGTGTGTGCAGGGGATATTTGTTTATAAGCAAATAAATAACGAAGTGTTATGGGTTGGATTGTCTTCCCCTAAAATTCGTACATTGAAATCCTAACCCCCAGTACCTCAGAAGGTGACTGCATTTGGAGATGGGGTCTTTAAAGAGATGATTGAGTTAGAATGAGGTCGTTAGGGTGGGCCCTAACCCAATATGACAGGTGTCCTTCTAAGACGAGATTGGGACACAGACGCGTACAGAACGAACACCACAGGAAGACGTGGGGAGAAGCTGGCCATCTACAAGCCTAGGGGAGAGGTCTCAGAAGAAACCAGCCCCACTGACACCTTTACCTTGGACTTCTAACCTCCAAAATTGTGAGAAAATAAATTTCTGTTGGGTAAGCCACCCAATCTGTGGTACTTTGTTATGGCAGCCGTAGCAAACTAATAAATACGTTAACCAAGTCTTATAAGATGAAATGAAATGAAACAGGATAGAGAATGATGGATGGGTTACCATAGACTGGATGCCCAGAGAATGTTTCCCTAAGGAAGAGGTACTTGAACTGAGATCTAAGCGGTAGGAAAGAGTCAGTCATGTGATGCTCAGAGAGGACAGCATGCCACCAGAGGGAACGGTACAGCACTGCTTCTAAGGTTCAAAGGACAAGAAGAAATCAAAGGAAATTATCAGGAACCAAGAGAAAGGCTGCAGGTCAGATAGAAAATGATATGACATGAGGTTGGGTTCCTAAGCCAAGGTCAGATGTTGTAAAGCTTAGAATCCAGGGAAAGGAGTTTGATTTTAAGTGCAGTGAATGGTCTTGGGAGGTATGAATCATAGAAGTTACACGATTGGATACACGTTTTAAAAAGATAACACCACTTGCTATTGGGTGAAGGATGGATTTAGGGGGCTGAGCAAATGAAAGGAAGCCAGTTATATGGCTACCATAGTTGTTTAGGCAAGAGATGGGGTGGCTGGTGCTGGCTGGTCATTGTGGAGATGGGAAGGACTGGTTAGATCAGGGCTGTGTTTTCTAGTCAGAGACTACGGTTCTTATGGCCAGATGGTAATAGTGGTGAGGAAGAGAAAGGGATCAGTAGTTTTGGTTTGAGTAAGTTGGTGAGATTGGGAAGGCTCAGTAAGGAGTAGCTTTGGGTGAAAATCAAGAGTTCTGCTTTGGCTGTGTTGCTTTTGGAGATCTCAATTAAGCAGCTGAACATATGAGCCTGAATTTCAGGAGTGTGTCAGGGCTGGTGATAAGAAGTTGGAAGTCAGTGGTATAGAGATGGATTCAGAGCCTGGGAATTGGATGAGCTCACTCAGAGACAGTGTACACGAGAGAAGAGAAAATGTCTTGTCTCACCGGGGGCAGTCACTGGAATGGTAGCTGGGGATAGGGCTAGTGTAGGCCTTAATGTATTTTTCAAAATAAATAGTGCACTTAGGGCTGAGCGGACAGTAAGTGTGACCTTGGGAGAAGGAGAGTGGCTTCCTCACGGTGATCTGCGCCCAGACCCTCATTGAGACGCAGCAAAACACCCTGTGGAAAAATCAGCTTAGGATACTTCATTTCCCTCTTCATACGTGTTTTTATTTCCAACCCTTTCAATACAGTCACAACTCTCTTCCTAATGCTTTCCTGCTGCTTTTTGTGCTCATCACTCACGTGAAATTTCAAGAGACCTTTGAAGAAAGGGAAAATCAGACCTAGTAAGTTAACAGATGATATATTGCCTCCGTTTAATATCATCCAGCCAGTCCAGCGGCCTCCCTTCTGGGGGAGGATGAATAGAGGCTGAAAAAATAGAATGAGTTATAATGACCCGCTGACTAGAGGACAAAAGAAGTCGTCTATAACTCACGTTAGCCCATTGAAGGTGTTAGAAAAATCAAATGAAATTCAGAATATGGTCTTGACAACTAGAAGTGACTCAAGTAAAGGACATTTTTCTGATACGAATCCAACAACTTCATTCATTCATTCTTTCACTCATTCAACATTTATTAAGAACCAACTACACCCAGACCGTTAAACATTGTTACATCAAAAAAAAAAAAAAAAAAAAAAAAAAGAACCAACTGTGTTTTAAGCACTCCCTTGCTATACGATGTGGAATGGGAACATGACGAAGCCTCAGTCAGGCAGATGCTTCCAGCTGGAACGTTGAATCTGGGCAAACGAAGCTAGTGGCTTTCTGTCGAGATGGTTCCTGCAAAGAGACAGTTATTTCACTTGCTCTTATTCTCTGAAAATTTATTTCTTAATTCTTCTTCAGTTCCCCAATCTTGGTGTCCAGCTGGCCATTGACTCCACGAGCCTTTGCTAAACTTCTTATAAATACATTTCTGCTTGAGAGAGTCAGGGTCCATTTCTGGTTTTTGCAAACAATAGCTCTGGTTGTTATATGTCATAACTGGAGAACCACAAGCGTTAAATCAGACTTTCAAAGACGAAATGTATATACATCTCAAATGGCTACATATCAAGAATTATTATCCGAGTCTCATATGCATTGTAGAATGAAGGATGGTTTTCTCCATGAAACCCTTTACCCATTCAAGAGTAGGTAGAAGACAAACTCTGGTTAGTATCCAACTATTTATTAAATTAGCTCTCTTTTACTGAATCCTAAAATAGCAAATTATTTCCTGCTGCCCATCTTGCCACAGTTGAAGAATGGAGATTTGGGCTAAGGGGTGGGGACAAGTAGAACAAATTGCCAGGTCAGGTAAAGTAAATTAGATGCAGTGGCTAAGTGCTGTTGATAGGAGCTCTCCCAGAGCCGTGGGGCTGTGGAGCTAAGTGCCCAAGAGGATAAAGCATCGAATTGGTCCAATCATTTCCAATTTGATGACCAGGAAGTGAAAGCACTTGGGGATTCTATTCACAAGCTCAGAGAATTTCTGGTTCTTCTTTGTCAGATCTTCAGGGTAGACTTCAGGCTCTAAAAGCCCGAAGAGATAGCAAGTCATTCTAAAGTGTGCAGAAATGGAAGTGTGATGAAGCATGAGCTCTGGTTTTCTCGTTAGCCTCCTGGGTGGAAAAGATAAAGAAAACCAGTAAAAAAATGACAGTATCTTTTTTCCGGCAGCCACAGGCACTTTAGTTTTTTGCTCTTGAAAGAAATGCTACTAGAAAGCACTTATTGAAGAGGGGAAAAGAACTGTTCTTTGTAACTTTCACTGGAAGTTAGAAATAAGAAAAAAGAGTTCTGCTTTGCAACTTGACCTATATGTTAGAGATAACTGACTGCTGCACACATTTAGACCAATAAAAGCCATGTATTTATGTATCATTTTATAGCTTTTAACACTCTTTTACACCAATGATAAAATCTGAAATACACGATAACTCCCCAGGGATTCAGTAAAGTTACGATTTTCTCCATTTTGCAGATGAAGACTCCCAGCTCAGAAAAATCAGCTTGACCTAAATCACGCAACTGAGGAATTCTGGAGCTCAGATCAGAAGATGACTGTTCAGGATCATAATGATTTCACAAAATAATGATAGCTTTAGCTTGCATTAACAAAGATAAAGCATTTTGATTAGATATACAGATAGTAACTACAGAAGAGCATAAATGCGTTATTGTCAACATTAAATTCCCATTTCTGGGGTAAATGACTGCATGGGTTAATTACTCTGCGTGATGCAGAGTCATGATAAAATGTGAGGACACGGTCAGAATAGTTCTGGTGAGCCCAAGAACAATTTCTCAAAGGCTTATTGTTTGGAGATGATTATAATTAGATTGAAAATTATAAAAAGAGAGATCTGGGAAGATTGGGCAGTATCCTTACCAGGTTGCCACTATTTGTTTGTTTTCAAAAGTACCAAATTGTCTGCTTGTTTTCTTAAGGGAGAAATTATTTTTAAAATTAACTGGCATTTTAAAAAGTATTTGTACTTTGTTGCATTGAATTATATATTATAGATTAATATGCATCAATTAAATTAGCAGTGAACTCTAAGTATTTCACACTATCATGGGCCTGGATTTACCAAGAGAAGAATATATTGAGTGCTAAATTTTAAAGAAAGTGGATAGAAGAGATGTCATCCTAGCTGCTGGAATAATAATAATAAGTCACAATAACAGCTAGTGTTTATTGAGTTTTTAATATGAATCTTTATTGTTTAATCCCTAAAGCAATCTATGAGACTGGTGCTATTATTCCCATTTTATAGTTGAAATAACCAAATCCTAGAAGTTAAGCAAATTGTCTAAATTGTTCCAGGTTATACAGCTGGTAAGTACCTGGGTGGAGAATTGAACCCAGGCAGCCTGACTCGAGCATCCGTATTCTTGATCACTACCGCCTTTATGGGATAAAATGTATATCAGCAAAGGCACATTCCATTTACTGGGCAACAGGGATGGACTTTAATGAGCCATTTTGTATTTGAGATAATATAACCTGAAAGGTTTGTAAATAATTTGTGCACCGCGTGCTATTGTCCTGAAAATACTCTCATGCTGTCATCTCAGAAGTCCTGGATTTCATTTCTCAACCTACCACTTAGATGGGCGGCCACGGGCAGGTCACACCAGTTGCTGTTATGTGAAATAGATGTAGTTCATCATCATGATCATCATCATCCTTCTTTCGTATGAGATATTATATGAGAAATATTTTAAAAACTACAAAATACTATATTATGATTTTAAATTAATATTTCATTGTTATCGTTAAGAAAAACAGAGCCCAAAGAAAGATAATGTGAAAAGCAATATGGCTGGGTAAAAGAAACATGTTCTTAAGGCTATTATTTTTTCAGAGTCCAACTTTCCTTTTGACGATATTATTTTCTCACTGTCAGTAGGAGTTACAAGAATTGTTTACATTAGAAATGGCATTGACTGACCCATTTGTTATCTGTGCCCTGAAGCCAGACAAAAAAAAGACGGCTGGGGAGGATGCTAGTGCCTATGGTCTGGGATCAGTGTTCTCTTTTAGGAATGGTTGCCCAGCTGTGTTGTTCAGGTAAGGCACGTCTCCGAGAGAATGAACTGCCATTTTCATCTCTAATACTAGATATTCAATAAGGGGATGGGGGAAAGGGAGGGAAAGGCAGAGGAAGAGATGAGAAAGATGAGAAGTGATTTTATAGAAATCAGGAGCAGAGAGCCCAAGAAAAGAGTTGATGGACCAGGTAGGAACAGAGCTCCATGCTGCTGAGAAACAGAGCGAGGGGCAGGTGGGACGGCAGTCGAGAAAAGTGGTAAGAGGAAGCTGACACATACATTTGAAAACTTAAATGCAGATTGCATGATCAGTGAAGAGCCTGGAATGGTGTAGCATCATAAATAACATGCAGCAGGGCTTTCCCATAAGACCAAGTGGTTATTGTGCTGGTGCCGGCGTCACCTTTAAGATCTGAGAGATTTAGGGGGAATGGATTATCGAGGGGAGACTATATTATGACTCAGTGACTTTTCTTGGCCCTGTAAATCCCTAGGGGAATATTTTCTGCCTTTGAAGAACTGACAACCCATTCTCCCCTCCCACTTTATCCCAGAATATACTTCATGTCATGTGTACGGTACATGCATATGTACATATGTATGCACACATGTGTACACATACATTCACATGCGTATGCACACATACTCACCCAAGGTTTCAGAGAGTTCATTTGGTTGCATATTCCTCCAGGATTCTATTTTGTACAGTGGAGAACGTAAGCTCTGGAGTTGTCTGTCCTGTTCACTGAAGGCTGCCCAATGTCAGGCAAAGAACCTTGTAAATAAAGTTTGCTTTACAGATATTGGCTGCGTGAGTGAATGACATTCATTCATGGTTTCATAGCAAATCCTCTAATTTTCTGAGATGGACATCAGATCCCAATTTCATCATGGGAGGCCTAATTTTGAACTGTATCCTTATTTGGGAATAGTGAAAAATTAAATGCACATTTTAATTGATGAAGAAAAAAGCCTTAATGCTTAGTAAGACTCTTTACTTTCATACATTGTATGGTGTTGTTGTGACCGATATGATAAAATCTCAGAGCATTCAACTATTGGGAAAACGCTTACATCTGTTCAGAATACGTAGGGCTTGATGTGCTAATTTTCAAACAAATTTCTTCGTGAACTAAATGGTTACTGAAAGCCATTGTCTTCTGAAAACTGACAATGTGCAAAGCTCAGTTAAATAAAGATACAAAAGAAAATCAACGTTTAGAAATTAATATTGAAATGTCATCGTTGTCAGTTTTACACTGGTGGAAGATATTAAAAGCTTCTCAAAACTGACATTTTTAATCAAAGTAATATTTTTAATAATACTTCCTCTGTGATTATGGCAATCACTTGTGTTATTCGAATCTATTTTTGAAACACGTACATAGGTACAGCTCTGGATGTGGGTGGCATAGGCAGCACATAGACAGTGCAATCTGAAGGTCACCAGAAGGGCTGTGTCCCCAGGATCCATCCACACGGCCAGTAGTGTGGGGTTAGGTTTGTAGGGAACTCTGTAATATTGTTTGAATGCATTATTCTGTTAGTCTTCTTACCAGCACGTCAAGTAGGGTAAGGAAGTAGCAATAGATGCCTGAATAATTTAAGTGACTTGTTCAAGGCCATATAGCTAATAAGTAAGGGAGCTGGGGCTCGAGCCTGAGTCTTCTTACTCACAGTCGAACATCCCTTTAGCTGTGACACATTCATTCTTGGCACCTAAGTCCCTGGCACTAGGACCTTCCTTTAGGGTCGGCACAGTGGTGTCTCCAGAAGATCCTTGTGAAAGTTTGTTTACTTGAGTGATGGAACTCATTAAACTAAAAAGAAGCATTGACCCTTGGAAAGAAAAATTAGAAGTCTAGTGGGATGAGATACAAAATAGGTCCATTTTGACGTTAAAAGTTAGAATGTCCACAAAGTGAGCACTGCTGGTGTTGGAGCCATCCCCACCAGAGGCCCTGAATACTTCCACGTGGGTCTCGAAAGCACAGAAGCTCTGGGGACTGCCACCGGGAGCAGCAGGAACTGGCGTAGGGAGTGGGTCTGAGGAAGGGCTGGGGCCAGACAGCAACTTACTTGTTTTTGACTAGAAATTACTCCCATATGTTTTTATCAAGACAAGTGATTTGCTTTGAAAAGAGACACTTTCTCTTTGGGCAATAAAGAAGTTTTCTAAAGGTCTAATTTTCAGGTTTTTTATATTTTAAACTTTCCAATTATTGTTATTTTGTAGACAATCAGACACTTCCCCCAAAGTCATGTAAAAGGGAACAAAAAGGAGAGACCACTATAAGCCTGCATTACTCCCCTGTGCCCTGCGCCCAAGATGCCCACAGACATGGACACTAAAGGAGAATGTCTTCCTTGGGAAAAGCCCAGACCTGCCCTCCTTTCTTCCCTGGGAGGCTCGTGCTGGAGCGTTGTGTTTGCCGGTCTGGACGTCAGTGGGAAGGACTGTCGCGCATACCCAGGAGTACCTGGAAAAGAGGTTGGAGCCCAAAAATTGACACATGAAGGCTTCAGACCCAGTCACTTTGGGCAACCAAGGGTTTGTTCAGAAGAGCCAAAAGAAGAGCTAAAACTCAGTGCCTTCTAACCGCGTCGTCATGTTACCTTCATTTTATGGCTTGATATCAAACCCCCTTCCATCAAGATACTGGCGGTTGATGGAAAGCCCACATGAGGTTTTGCTGAGAGAAAATCTACATTAATGTCAAGTTCTCTTAGTTCTTTGTGTCACTTTTTCAGGCGACTCTACTGAGATGGAAAGCATGAGGCTGTGAATATTCGACAAGGAGGGGCTTTTATGTATGTAAAGGATTTTGAAGACTGATTAAAAAATACAGTTTGCATCAACTTCAGCTATAGATCTTATTTTTATTTCTTCTTAAAACCAATTTTCAACTCAGCTCACCAAATTTCCAGCAATAACTTGGAATTTTATAAGATACTAAATCCAATTTGTTTAAGGACACAGACTTTTTATTCTTTTTTTTTTTTTTTAAGTTTAAACCTCTTTTGTTCACATGTTTTCTTGAGTAACTGGTAGGGAGATAAAGTTAGTTAATGAGGAAGAGGATGAGATGGAGAATTTCCTGATACACAGAATCAGTGGTCATTTAACAAATATCTGTTCAGCATCTCTAGTACGTCAGGCTGTCCTGACACGTCAGGCTACATCAGGGAAAATATCACAACCGAAATCTCTACTCTCGTGGGTCTTGTTTTCTAGCTGGGGAGACAGAGAATTCAGAAATAAAAAAGTAAATTACACAGAATGCTAGAAGGTGGGAAATGCTGGGGAGGAAAATAAAACTTCAAAAGGAATAGAGTCAGGTGTGCTGTGGGCTGCAAGTAAGAACAGGACCATCAGGGAAAACCAAGCTGAGAAAGGAATGTTTGCACAAAGACTTAAAGGAGGCCAGAGAACAATGACGTGAGTATCTAGGGGAGGAGGTTTCCAAAGAGGAAACAGCTGGTGCAAAGAAATGAGAGCAAGGAAGGCCTGGCAAGTCCGGGAACAGAGAGGCAGCCTGTGTAGCTGAAGTGGAATGACCCAGGGGCAAGCAGAAGAGATAAAGTGAAGAGGTGGCGGATGACCCAGACCACACGGGCTGCGAACGCCCCTTGTTTATGCTGAAGGAAACGGGAGCCACTACAGGGTTTTGACAAGAGAAGTGCCCTGCCTTACTTAGAGTTTCACCACCCACGCTGGCTGCTGTGCTGGGAATAGACCACAGCGGGGCAAGGGAGGGGGCAGGGAGGCTGTCAGGAGGTCATTGCAAAATCCAGGGGAGCCATGGTGCTGGTTTGAAAATACGTCCTGTGACGTGGTCAGATCCTGGATGTATTCTGAACAGAGAGGCAACAAGACTTGCTCAGGAAGTGAAAGTGGTATCTGAAGTGGTGTCCTTATGATTCCTGGAGGCCCCATTTTTAAATTGAGAGGGTCCATAGGATGTGTCCTTAAGATGTCTAGAAGTTCTAGACTCTAGCTCAGAGGGTATGCAAAATACTCCATCACATTTTTCCGAGATCGCAGCAAAGGGTCTTAGCACCACACCCCTGAACGGGTCTGACCCTGAGGCTGTGTTTTCCTGGCAGAGCCCGGGCCTTGCCTCCAGGCTTTACTTTACTTTGAGTATATTTTGTGAACTGGAAGTTTGGGAATGACAAAGAGTTTTGTTTTCCAAACCAGTAATTCTGAGGTTGGAGATGTTTTCTCTGTATCTTACTTGAAAACTGAACAAGTCTTTCTTCAGTTTATCTAATTTTATCTTACCATACCCGATTAAAAGAAAACATTTGACACTTTCAAAATACTGCTTGGAAATGTTCTTAGCCGTATCTACGATTCATTGAGAATATTTTGCATCTTTCATATTACAGCAGGTAGGAATGTTGCCAAACTTTCTGTCACTACGTAACCTGCATAATCTTTTCTTCAGTCTTCAGTCAAAACATCCTCACTGTCTGTGCAGCCACTGTTTACAGTCTCCTCGAGGTCCTTCTGGCTTGGGCTGGCTCCTAGTCCGAAAGCCAGTACACGCGTTTTCGGGTTTTGTTATGGCAGGTAGCACCTTCACTTCCAATAGCAATTGATACTTCCAGGTATCAATTTTAATTTTAATTATAATGGTACCACTGTTACAAAAATGTTGGGCATTTAGAAAAAACACTTATCCTTAAAAATAATAGTGCCAAGAGAACCAAAATTCACAAATTTGCTAATGGTTCTCCATGCCTCTCTGTGTCAGTATTAGTCTATTAGCGACAACATGCACGTGAGTGATATAGCCCAGATGCGAGTTCTTGGCCAGTGACGATATGGCCTGTAAAATGAGTAAGCCACAATCAGGGCATAAAAAAATTTGGTTTTAAGGGCTTTCCTAAGATTGTGTTCTGTTAAAGGTACAGCGACCTGGGCTGGCCAGGTGGCGCAGCGGTTAAGTTCGCACATTCTGCATCTCAGAGGCCTGGGGTTCACCGGTTCGGATCCTGCATGTGAACACGGCACGGCTTGGCACGCCATGCCATGGTAGGCATCCCACATATAAAGTAGAGGAAGATGGGCACGGATGTGAGCTCAGGGCCAGACTTCCTCAGCAAAAAGAGGAGGACTGGCAGTAGTTATCTCAGGGCTAATCTTCCTTGAGAAAAAAAAAGAGAGAGGGAGAGAGAGAAAAAAAGGTACTGCATCCTCCTCCATTCTCCCAGTCACCGCCAGACTCGAAAACATGAAACTCTCTTGGCTTTTCTCTGCCCTCCGGCTAGTCACCCATCACGTCCTGTGGTTTCTACCTTTACGCTGTCTCTCCCAGCCACCCCACCTGCCCCAAGGCTTTTACCCCAGTTCAAGTTCAGCCCTCCACATCCCCATCTGGTCTAGTTCAGTAGCCTCCTCATTTCCAATCCCTTTTCCGTCTATTTCCCTTCCCACCATTTGTTCAATAAATTATGAGTAGTACTATGAGGCATATGCAGACACTCATAGATGAACTAAACATGGCCCCTTCTCCTGAGGAACTCAACCATCGTGATAAAGGAAGTTTGTTTAAGCATAGATGGAATCACTGTGTTCACAATGCAAAAACAACAGAAAAAAATCAGATCCTGTTCTGGGAGCCACTCCAAGGCTTTGCGGTGTATTTACTCATGTGACTCCTCCGTCTGCGTCTGCTCCAACTGTGACAGCTCCTCAGTCTTTCCTTGTCTTCCATGATCTTGACACATCTGATCAGTGCTCATCAGTTATTTCATAGAATTTCTCTCAGGTTCTTTTGCCCAATGTTTTCTGATGATTAAATTAAAGTGTTGCATCTTTGGCGAGAAGATCACAAAAGCCATGTTGTGTCCTTCCCAGTGCATCACATGAAGGTGATGCGCCTCCCCTGCTGGAGATGTTGACCTTGACCAATTGGCTTAAGTGGCGTCCGCCAAGGTTCTCCACTGTAACGTTACTATTTCTCCCTTCGTAATTTAAAAATACCTCGGAAGAGGTTCTTTGAGTCTATATTAATGGACTATTTCCCCTCAAATTTTCTCCCACTGATTTTAATATCCTCAGTGGATCTTGCCTGCAACAATTATTACTGGGATGTTTGCCTAATGCTGATTTTGTATGTCTCTCATTCCTTCTATATTTATCAATCAGAATTATTCTGTGAGAAAGAGCTGCCTCATTTTGCCCATTTGTTTATTTATTCAAATATATATTGATGTAAGTATGGACCCATGGAAATTTATTTTACGGTTATAATCAAATACTATATTTATTTTGTTGCTCAAATTTCAATGGTCACCTTTTTAAGGAAGCTTTCTTCCTGAATTACTCCAACTCGATATTCTCCCCCTCTCTCCTCTGAGCCTACAGGTCATTTCATTTGCAGCCCTTTATGCTGCTCTCTACTTTTTGCCTTATATCGTAGATATTTGTGAATATGCCCATTCTCCTAATCCCCACCTCCATTTCACACACCATGCTATTGAGGATAGAGATGACGTTTTCCTAACCATCTATTCCCTCCACAGTCAATGCACACTGTAGTACATCAGTAAATGTGCATTGAATTCAGTTCAACTGGCTAAAGCATTTTTGGCTAGAACATAATTTAGCAACACTCTTAAGAGCCTGACCTTGAATGCTTTGTTATTTGAGTCTCAATCTCTCAATGTTCTAGAATATTAGAGTTTCAAAAAGAAAAAAAAAGATATCTCTTTAAAATACTTAAAATTGTTAATAGGATGAATTCAAGAAAGAACAAAAAGTTCAAAACAATGAAAAGCAAAAACAAAAACTAGATCAGGTAGATAGAGGGAAGGGATTGGGAGGGAGCCACATTTAAGACATGGACTGTTAAGAGAATCAGACCCAGGTATTAACACAGTGACTAGAGACCTAATTTCTCTGCAACTAGAACTATTTGGGTCTGAAATGTGGAATCTGGATTTTGTTAATTTCTGATTTGGTTCTCTTGACTCCTTTACTTATGGATTGACTATATTACAGTAAAGGTGAGGATTACGTCTAGGTCATATCATAATACAACGTGCGTGTGTACACAGAGATTATTCTTTATGCTTCTGTGTCATTAGTCTTATGGAAGACAATTTAATTTATTCAACAGTATATATTAAATACTTATTAAGAGCAAAATGTGAGCTATTAATTGTGAGAAAATACAAATACCTTATCCTTCACGTAGTTATTTAATTTCGGCCATTTGTGCACTGTTTTAAACATGCAGAGTGGCTGACTGGTAGAGCCGGAATGTGAATCCAGGCAGTCGGATTCCAGAGCCTAACCGTGACTCTAAACTGCTTCTCAGTACGTCTTTATTAGAATGACGTGTTCTTCTTGAACCGCAAAAGTAATTTTGTATAACACTGGTGGGCACACGCATATTTTGTGATTCCCTAGAAACTGGATGAAGTGTATCAGTGACTGTGGCACAAAGTGAGTGTCACATACTGTGAGAATGGTGTGGGTTACAACGTGGTACAATGTGATACGATGTGTTACAATGATTTGCTACAGGAGATAAGAGAAGATGAGTGTGTCCAGCTGGGCAAAGGGAAAAGATTTCGTGGAGGCGGTGGTATTAGAATATTTGATTTGTATGTGCAGAGATGGCAAGAGAGGGGACATTCCCAGCTGGTGGAGAAGTGTAGGCTCTGTGTGAGATGCAGCAAGCAGATAAGCTTGCTGGAGCGCCCGTTGTGTGAACGGGAGTTATGGGAGAAGAGATTGGAACAGTACCATACGAAAGCATTAACGGCTCTTCCATTTCATAATGCTTTCCTGTATTAAGGAAAGTAGCTGAACATCTGGACTGACGCCTAAAAACACAGAAATGTCCTCAAAGTGTTTTGAGTTGGCAACCTGCTTTAGATTTATAGATTAAGAATTGTATTGATCAGGGTATTTATTCAAATACAAGAAAAATTAAGCTGGAATTTGGGTAAACTACCACCAGGTGGAAGCAGACACGCTGATTCCTCAGTCTAGATGACGTGACTTAAGCTAGAAACCACGTGTGTGGGAGCCAGTTCAGATTCTGTTATCCAGGCTCTTATGCCTGTATAGCTTTGTTTGTAAAGCACATAATTACATCAAAGCCCAGATTTATACAAAATAATTTACTTCTAACAATGCAGCAGCATCCCTATTTACAGAAACAATACAACATGTTTCTTGGCCAGACATTTTATTCTTAGAAGTGGAATATACAGGGATATATGCTAATCCAATGGGGTAGTTGGAAATTACCATTCCAAATATCATTTCCAACAAATTAGAAAACATAATTTGTTTATCTGGAAATCTTGTGGCTGAAGGAGTGAGGCTGGAAATTGGGTTAATTAAGATTGAGAGAGATTGGAGAGAGGTCCAAATTTGCCTTATTCACAGAGAGTGGGTGGAATCTAAAGGGTTTCAGACCGAGGGCTGATCTGCCTCCAAGATGAAGCTAACATCTTCTTTTATCATCTAATTTAATCCTCCCAACAGCCCTATGAACTAGAAAGTATTACCTCTATTTACATATAAGGAGACCGTGGCTCAAAGAGCTTAAGCAGTTATCTAATTTATGCTCACAAGCAAGCAACAGATCTGGAATTTGAACCTCATCTGCTTTGACTTTCAGTGCCCTTTCTTCTCAGTACCCCAGAGATACAAGCACCACCCACTTCACAAACCCGTTGGCCTCTGCCCTCAGCAAAGCAGGAGATGAAGTGATAATTTTTTATAGTGGTTAATTAATCGTTGCATTTTCTCAACATTTTGTCATGAAAAACTTCAAGCATATATAAAGTTGCAGAAATTGCACAGGGTGCCTTTCAAACATCTACCACCCAGATCCTACAATTTGCACTTTACCCTACTGGCTCTATCACGTCTATCCATCTATACACCCCTTATCCCTTCACTAACCCAAGTTTGCATGCATTTTACCAGAAATTGAAGACATCAGTCCACTTCACCCCTAATCACTTCAGCATGTATATCATTAACTGGAGTTCAACATTGGTTTATAGATTTACTAAAATTTTAGATAAACTTTGCATACAATGCAATGTGTCAAACTTAAGTGTATCATTCAATAATTTCAGATGAATGCATACAGCTGTGCAACCTGGATTTCTCTCCAGATACAGAACATTGCTCTTAGACTAGAAAGTTTTCACATGCCCCTTTCCAGTCAAGTTCCACCCCCTCTACCCTAACCAGGGCACCATCAGTTTGTTCTTTGGTTGATTGGTAGTTTGTTTAACCATAGATTAATGTTGCCTGTTTCAGAAATTTACATAAATGGAATCAAACAGTATGTACTCTTTTTAATAAGGCCTCTGTCATGCATCATAAGGTGTTTTGAGAGTCATTCCTTTTGTTCTATGTGTCAGCGGTGTATTCCTTTTTATTCCTGTTGATGGACAGCTGGACTATTTTGGTTTTTGTCTATTATGGGATATTCTTGAACCAATTTTTCATTTCTTCTGCTGTAACTACTGGACCATAGGGTAAGTATAGGTTTAGTTTTATAAGAAACTGCCAGAACTTTTTCCAAAGTGGTTGTACTATTTTACGCCCCACAAACAATGTCTGAGAGTTCTGGTTGCTCTACACCATTACCAACACTCTGTGCTGCCGATCTTTTTAATGTCGTCCTTCTGGAGGGTTTTTATTGCTTTCTCACTGGAAGCGACAGCCATACGCAGTCAACCTTCATTATGAGCTTTCCCCACATTTTTTGTCACAGTATGTAAATATTCCACAAGTTCTCATTCATATATTTTCTGTTTCTCTATAGCACTTTGTTTTTCCTGAATTCTCTGACTTCAACTTATTCTGTTTCTACTAAGTAGGCCTGATAATGCCTCCTCTTTCAATGCAATAGATTTTCCCTTTTGACTAATATGACAATATTGTAATTGTGTTTCTGATTGTTAGCAGTCATATAAGATGATCCATTTGTGCAAGCCCTTTGCAGACCAAATTGGACAGTATTTAAGTCAGGAATTCTGCTGGACATTTCAGAAGGATTTGAGGCCCAACGTTTTTAAGTCCTGTGGGCAGGAACTGCTTTTCTGCAATGAACTCCTTGGGTCCAGGTAGAAGTAGGACTTTCATGGGGAGGTTCTGATCGGTAGCTGCTTGATCAGATGAGTGTGGTTGTACGTGGAGAACCGGTACATGAAAGGGTACAAGGTGATGAGCAGCAGGTTTGCTTGCTTGTTTTAATTTGGCAAGACTCAACCGAGCACAGGCGCAAACCCTAGGGATCGTCTATGGGGAGCCTTGAGTTTGCTAATCCTACTGTACCTGTACCTCATTGTGAGGTGGAAGCTGTCTGCTGACTGCATTGCTTGTGACTGGTCAGCCAATCCTAAGGCAGGATGGAAAAAAGAAAAAAGAAAAGAAAGGAAGGGGGCTGAAAATAAATGATCTGAAAGTGGGATGAATATCTTACTACGTTGAGATAAATGAAAGTTTCTCTTTAAAGTTCTGTATATAAAACACATGTTTTGGAAGCTGGATCTTGGTGGCACATCTCGGAGACACGTTACCACATTTTTGCTGTGTAATATTACATTGTATGATTATAGCTTTGCAATAGGTCTCGATTTCTGACAATTTAGGTCTACAGTTTTATCTCTTCAAGATTGCCTTGACTATTTTCAACTGTTTGCCTCTCCATATGATTTTAGAGTTACTGGCTGCCAGAGGCTGGTACCTGGGTAGGGCTATCCATCAGGGAAAGGGTGTGGAAGCTGATGGAGATAATGAGCTGGACCCCATCAGGAGAACAGCTGGGACACAGTGCACTCCAACTTCTCTCACTGACCTCTAGCACAGCTTAAATGTTTTCATTGGCTTGCATTAGCAGATTCATTATGGCAGGGCTTGGTTCACGTGGTGAATATTTTGCAAGTTTTTGTAGTTTTGTGTAGTATTGTTATAAAGGATGGGAGTATTCAGATAGTGAGAGTTTGTACTAAAGAAAACCTGTCTTCCATAGGATTATATATATGTAATACACACACACTTCTATTTCTGAATTTGTATTTTGTGAGCTACTAATTGTATTGGAAATATAATAAGGGTGGTTAGTAATTCATTTTATATTTATTCTGGTAATGTGGCTTTGGTGGAAATTGTGACTAGAAGCCTACAGAACACAAAACAACAGTGAATGTAGTTAGGCGCTTCACGCTCCAGCGCCTACAGCTGAACATGGGCTAAGGAAAGTAAATGATAGCGCTGCTCTCCTTCCTCCAGAGTCGTTTCCAGCTGGGAACGTAATTATGCTTCATTGAGCAGAGGCACATTATTACACTGATGCATGCCTTTCTTGATTGTGAATAAGGAATCTGTGGTATTTTATAACAGTGGAAAAATGCTTTCAATCTGGACAGAGTAAAAATTAGTATGGCAGCCAATGTATGTTTACTTGAATTATACGCAGTTGGGATCCTTGGCATTATTAGGAGGCACACCTGACAACCGATTAAAGCGTAGGTCAGGAAAATAAAAAAATGTATGTAATGGACACAGAAATCTGTGTAGACAAATGATCTGAGGGGGGATGTGGAATAGTGGAAGAAAAGTGGTTAAAGACCCTGAAGACCCACATCTCAGTTCCAAGGTCATGCCCTACTAGTTTATTTGGAGAAGGTACCTCGTAACTTCATCAGTGAAGTGAAGTCGGCCAAAGTGCACCTGCAGCATCTCTTCCCATGAAGCCCGGCTGTTTGCACAATGCATCCTTAAAGGAGAATGTGTCCTGAGACATACATTAATGTTATTGCCAATCATTAAATTACTCAAAAATGCGTTATTAAGGGAAAATGTAGATGTCGTATGATAATTGTGTTTGATACGATGAATACCCAACTTCTCCGTTTTTTTACATTGTCTTTCACAACATCGCCTTGTTCTTTCCCATTCATGGTTACGTCAATTGCATTTTCACTTTAAATATACATTGATATGCAAAGTTCACGTCCTACACAGACTCACTTGTTGTGATATTTTCATATGAAGGAACAGGACATGTTACTAAACTAGAATTTCAGATTGTCAGCATTCTATGGGCTTCCCAGGCTTGGAGGGCTTGGCACCCTCAAGTTACCAACTTTGAGAACCACACAGGTAAGGAGAAGTAGTAACAGGTTAATCTAATTGCCCCATTGTGCTCAGTGCCTTGATGGGGACATATTTAACACCCCCCATTTGCAACTAATAATTCTATAGCTCTGGTTGACTTTTGGTTCCAGTTCTAATTTTGGGAGTGACTGGCTTTAAGACCATGTTGAAAAGAATTCCGAGGCCTCCTCTGGGCTTGGTTGGAAAATGCAATGTAATGAATGAATGCTAACTCCGTCAGGCATGGGAGGAAGCCCTGGCCACGGACGAGCCTCAGGTTGGCGTCCCTACCGCCTTTACAGCTTCATGAATCACAGCGAGTATAATGATTTTTGAAATTGAAATACATAAGCCAGTGGAAAATAAATCCTTAGTATTTGTTGGATACATTACATATCATATAAATCATGTTAACAGTCTTTGGCCTCTCCCCTTCTCTTTCTGTCATCACTCTTGGGTGGACAAAAGTTTATAACATGGTAGCACTGTATCTGCCGCCCTCTCCTCTAGGAGAGCCCTGAATGCCTTCGCTTAGCAGTGTGACTGTGTATGAAAGCATCCTAGCCTGATGCAATTCAAATACTCCATTTTCTTCTCAACAGGGCTAATGTCTCAAGAGTCTCATTCTTTTCCACATACAAAAAAAAAAACCTCACACAACTTTAAATAGAATTTAGCACTTCTTTAATGTCTCTCTAAGTATCTATTGTTCCAAGTACTCTAAATGAAGCAAGTCACCAAAATGCATAGGTGCTAAAGAGTTCAGATTCTCTGCCAAAGTAAAAAGATCTGGTTTCTTTAGGCTTAGTAAACACACATATGCTCTGAGACACAAACAAAATCCATATCTTCAAACCCCCCACCGTCTAAATCAAAGAGCATCTTTGTTTTCTAACAGCTAAAGTAGAACATAGCGAGAGACGATTTTTCTGCAAGAATGAAGAAGTTTGGGGAAAAAGCACTTTGAAAGCACATCAACACTCAAGCAAATAACAATGATGATAAAAAGCAAAATATAAGGAGATTCAACAACATGTTATACCTAGTGGCTTACTCTGAGCCTAGTGTGGGTAACACAGAAGATCCTTCACATCCTAGGGGGTTTATGGTATCACTGGGTATACAAAAATGTATGTACACTGGAGAATAATTGAAGACAGAATTACAAGCCAATAATGGAGGAAGGGAAGAAATGGTCCACAGATGATAGTTTACATACAAATAGAGGTTGCTGTGAATACTTGCAAATAACTTGTAAATAAGGATGTGTCAACAACCTAACGGGATTTTCAGGGATCTACTAAGGGAGACCTCCCCACATGTAGTGACGTACCACAGCATGGAAGTGAGCAGTTATATTTTGAAAATAAAACCTGTACTTGAAGTGTGACTCCACCAAGTAATAGCTCTTTAACCTTGATCAAGTTAAGTTTCTCAGCCTGTTACTTCATTTGTAAAATGGGCATAACAAGAGTATTCAAAATCCTAGAGTTTTATGTACATTACAGGAGATATTTAATACAATTAACATTTACTGAATGTCTACCATATGTAAGACACTCTTTGGAGAGGTCTGTAAAACAACAAGAAGGCAAAAATCCTGCCCTCGTGGAGAGCATATTCTGGTGAGAGCTGCGTTAACTTATCCATCCATTTAACAAACATCCATTAATCATGTATCGTGTTTCAAGAACTCTGTTTCTGCTATTGTGGTGTTTACTTGGGAGGCACTCAAAACACAAAGAAACAAATGCTTAGGGTAAGAGCTAAGAAGGAAGAAAAACAAGGGGCAGCTGTTTTAGTCGGAGGGGTAAGAAGTATCTTTTCTAATAAGGTAAGATTTAGACCGCTTGGTCAAAGTATCAGAAGGATCAAGCCTAGAAAAAGAGGAAGAAAGGGGTTTCCAGTAGAACGAAGAACACAAACAAAAAGACTCTAATGGAGAAAGCTCGGTGCACTTCAGGACCTGAAAGAAGGTCAGTGGGTCTGAGGCGAAGTGAGCAGACCGGCGGCGAGGGGCGAGCTGCTGGGTAGTGAGTGGGGAGAGGAAGGTGTTTGCAGAGACAGGCGGAGGCCAGACCTTGGACACCCTTCTAGGCCGTGTTAGAGTTTGGCTTTTATTTCAGGTACAACTGAAGCCATTGAGAGGTTTCAAGCAAGAGAGCGATGTGATCCAATTTACTTTTTGAAAAGACCCCTCTGGATGCCGTATGGAGAAGGGGTTGAAGGGACCATATTCGGCATCACAGAGAATAAGAGTCTATCGCAGAAGTCCAGGCAAAGAGTCACAACTTGTATTTAGGTGGTGGTGGTAGATTCCAAAAGCAAAGGATGGGCTCGAAATATGTCCTGGAGGTAGAATTAAGCGGTGGATAGTCCGTGAGCCTCGACGGACGGCACAGAGTCAGATCTAGAGAACAGAACCCCGGCTTCTGGCTTGAACAACAGGGTGGATGATTCCATTTGAAGTGTGTGGAAAGGCTTCGCACATTCTCTGACATACGTTAGGTGTTTGGCAAATGTTATCTCTGAAGAGAAAATCGATGACAGTGCGCCTTGAGGAATCAATCCTTCTTGTACACCAAGCTTTGCCTGGCAGCCTGGAAAGGTGCTTCTCAAAGTGAGGACAGTGAAACAGCGTCAGCATCACCCAGAAACAGGTGGGAAATTCACTCTCGGGGCCTTTCTCAGACACAATGAATTGGAGTCTGTGCTCAGGTGATCCTACGACGCTCTTGTTGGAGACGTACTGGTCCAGTGCCGGGAACGGGAAACCGCCATCTGCAGGCCCAGTCTGACCCTGACCCACCGCTTGTTTTTGTAGACTAGTTTTGTTGGAACGCAGCCGGGCCCGTTCCTGGCTGCTCTCGTGCTGCAGTGGCAGAGGCCAGAAGTCATGACGGAGGCTAGTGAGGTATCAAGCGCAGTTTATAGTTTGGTTTACCAAAGCATCTTGAAAATGATGGCAAACTCACTTCTTAAAAATCACTTTGAATTTTAGAAGGAAGTTTTGGTGGTCCTGGATCAGTGGGTAGAGGAAAACTATCGTTTATTCGTCTTCTACGCTGTGCCATGAAGTGAGCCAGGCACTCAAAAATCCTTATTTCTGTTAAATTTCACAAAAATCTGAGAGGCAGCTTCACATATGAGAAATCTGAGAATTAAAGTATTTAAGTATTATCGCTAAGGACTCAAACTAAGCATTTCAACCTAGATGCACGTGGGCTTTAAAAAGCACGTGTCAAAGCTTGCATAAATAAATTTGGAAGATAAACACAACTCACCTTTTAAATGTCTTATGAGTCTACATACCCCTAATCTCTATAAAGATCACCAGGTAGTTAGAAGTTTAAAATTATTTTGTCATTTAACATTAGAAACATGTTTTGGGGTAGCTTTGGGTATAATGCTATGCCTTCCACTTTGATAGTGATATTCTTAACTGAATATTCATTCAACAACCCCTACGAAAAAATAGATTTGAACACCACATCAAGGCATGAAAGCCACATTTGTGTTGTTTTTATAATTCATAATATAGTTTAACCTTTAAAGGTACCCTGGATGTTAACAGAAACTCCTGTGGCAGGGACATCACGGTGTGACCGGAAGAGGGCGGCTCTTGGAGGACAGAGAGCCGTGATGGAGGACACCTGGATTTGAATCCACATTTTGCAGTAACCAGTTTTCTGACGTCAGATGAGCAGTTGATCCTCGGTGGCCTCGTTCCTCCGTGTAGATGGTTTCCAAATCCCATCCTCGTAAAGTCTGAACTCCTAAAGAAGGAACTTACAAATTAAAAGAACGACCAGATACGTTGTAAAGTCCCTGAAGGAGATAATGACGGTAGCGATGATGTTACGATGCTCTCTGAGGTTCACCAAGCGTTGAAAGTGTAACAGTCTGTGGTTAGTTCCCGGGTTTGTTATGAGAAGGTAACTAGTACTTAGTAAGCCGGTCTGTGATTCTATGTGCCAGAGGACAGCAGTAAATGTGCACAGACACACTCGAAACAGTCACAGTGTGGCTCGCTGAAATGAAAACCCACCTCGCAGAAAGATGCTGTCCAAAGAAACATGTGAATCAAATAAATTCAGGGTCAATATTCTGAATAAAATCACAGGCATTAGAGCACTACAGAAATTCCTGACCTAGTAGATATTTAAGTACCGTAGTGCATAAATGGGCAAACGCTCAGGACTAGCTCCTCTGGAAGAAGTCGTCTGAGTTGGGAGCGAAAGGCCCTCCAAGTCCTCAGGAAGGAGCAGGTCTGCCCGTGCGGTGGTGGGGCGGTCCTGGGCGGCTGGCGGCTCCCATCCCCTCAGCAGGGCTGGGTGCTGTCTGTGTCTACAACCTGGCCCAGCACTTTCGTGCAGTCAGCCTTTAGTCAAAGCTTGTGCACTAACCTTAGGCGTCCCCTGGACTGTGTTCCCTGATTTGCCACTTCTCAGCTTTTTGATTTTTGGCAAATCACTTAACTTCTGACTCCGTTGGTGTTGGTTTTGTGGATTCAAGATTTCCTTATAACCCTTTAGCATCCTAAATTATGTATTTAGCAATCTCACTGACGAGACATTTCATCTATTTCTTTACTGCCCTCCCTGCCTGAGAACAAATTAGGCCTTCTTAACACATTTTCATCCTAGATTCCTTCTTTTTCTGATATAAAGTTTCCCCAGAGGTAAGTGCAGTGGGAGGTAGGCCACCTAAATATGTACCTGTGAGTAAATTTCTTAATCTTTCTGAGACTCTTTCTTTCTTTCTTTCTTTTCTTTCTTTCTTTCTTTCTTTTTCTTTCTTTTTCTTTCTTCCTTCCTTCCTTCCTTCCTTCCTTTCTTGTGAGGAAGATTGGCCCTGAGCTAACATGTGTTGCCACCAATCTTCCTCTTATTGCTTGAGGAAGATTGTTGCTGAGCTAACATCTGTGGCAATCTTCCTCTATCTTGTATGTGGGATGCCACCACAGAATCGCCACTGACAAGTGGTGCGTAGGTCCACACCTGGGATCCAAACCTGCAAACCCTGGGCTACCGAAACAGAGCACTTGAACCTAACCACTACACCACCAGGCCTGCCCCCAGACTCACTTTCTTGAATAGCAAATGGGGATGCCGTCTGTCTCAGTGTTGCCAAAGATGACGTGAGGTGTAACCTTTAAGCATCAAGCACAAAGTAGACCAATAGTTGACTTCCAACAAATCCTAGTTCTGTGCTCTTCTCTCTGACAGTTCTAACAGTCTGGGGCTGCATTATTTTCCTTTCATTTATAGGCGGGAATTTATGGGGAATCCTCTTAAAATAGGCTGTTTTTAGTATATGATAGGTCATGTTATGTCTTCCATAACTACTAAATATAGAAGTCCCTTAATGTCATTAGGACAATAGCCCCTCTTACTCCAAAAAGAAAAAAAATCATTACAGTAGGATTCTAAATGTTCTAAAATAATGAATAAATAAACACGTTCTCTGTGTATCAACCAAATTTGATAAAAATATTTTTATTGATGAATCTGTAATGAAATTAAAGAGAAATGTTCTGAATTTTTAATTATATGTGATTGAAACAAACTATTCTCTTGATAAAGGACTCAGTCACCCTGTAATTTCCTGCTTAGTTGAATGTTCTTTTTGTTAGAATTAGCATGTCGTGTCATCCTCACTCCAAATGTAATGAGATGAAAACCGCCCAGTGTCTGAATCGCTTATCCATCAGTGACAGGGAAATAAACCCACCGCTGAAACAGAATTGAGAAAAAGTGCTTTAATTCCAACAAAGGCAAAATGACAGATTGGTTTTGGAATAGCTCGTGACAAGGCAGAGATACGGTGCTGTGACCAATGCAGACGTGATGCTGTATTATATTTGACCTGATAAGTAGTGGAGTGGGTGAAAGTCCCAGTTCTTCTTGCCCCATGTTGAGGAAGGCAGAGATGTCTGGACAGCCGGGGCTGCTGCTTCCTCCTAGGAGCCTGGTTTCTTTAGGAGAATCAGCGGCACCAACAGGCATGGAAAGGCCCACGAAAGAGGAAGCTCACTCAAAGTGCAGAAACAGAGACTTTTTCCTTTACCCAAAAGGTGATCTGTGCTTCCAGTCTCTCTCCCTCTCACTTCCATGCCTCAAGAATGGATTCTTCTTAGGTATAAACGACTTAAAATATTTTTCAAGGAAATGTCATTTGGGTAAACGTAGTCACACCATAATAGGGCTGTAGACTGGGTCTGATTTGAGCCAAAGAAAGGAGCTTTTCTTGACACTCTTTTGCAAGCCAGGTGCCTAAAGGGAGCCAAGACACCGTGTCTACGAATCTACACACTAGACGCTGAAAACCAAGACGTGGATGCTAAGGTGAGGAACAGCATCTTCCCATTAGGGGAAACCCATCACCAAGAATCTCTAAAGTAGAAGACATGACCCCTCTTGATAATTCTCTGATACTTCCAGGGCGAAATACATTATCACCTGGGCTACAGGCAGTCCACAACTAAGCCCCGGCCGGGCTTCACGACTTCATCCGTGCCCCTCCCACCTGCATCCCTTTCCCACCAGCCTCCCACCATTCCCAACACATCCTGCCCTGAGCCTTTGTTCGGCTGCTCCCTCTGCCCAGAATGTCTCTTCCACTTCTGGTGGACATGCCTCCACCCTCAATGTGAGCTCAGCTGTCAATTCTGCAACCAGTATCTTCCTGGGAATCTCTTCTCCCCATCCCAGGCATCATTGAGCAATTCCTCCTCTGTATTCCTATAACCCTTGCACTTGCCTACACATAGCACTTGACAACCTCCATTACTACAAAATTTAGATGGTATCCCCAGGGCCTTTGTTATTATACTTTCTTGGGTGTATCCATCTCCTCTACCAGCCAGTGAGTTCTTCATTCTCCTACCCTCACAATCCAGGGCCTGCAATATAGTAGCCACTAAATAACAGTGTGTATACTTGAATATTCTCAACATATTATGAAAATCCATATCATCCATGTGCACAAGAGTCTAAAGTCTTCAAGGAAGAAGAGAGGACGGTGTCACCTGTGCAGATATTCGTTCTCTGTGTGTTTGCTTATTGACTGAAGAACCATTAAGGTGCTTTTAGCATATCAAATTTGAGCTTACTGAACTTGGCAAAGTGATAAATTTGCTTATTTCCTTCTATTTCCTAAGCTAGTTGTTGTGTTTGTTTTATTTTTAAACCCCTTTTTAAAGGAGTAGACATTTACACACACAAACTGTTTGTTGACTATCAAGCGTTTCTTAGATGTAACTCAAGACACGCAGCTGTGGGGAGTTACTGGAGATAAACACTGCAGATGCACAAGGGCCCAAGAGAAGCAGCTAAGTTAAACCTGAAGTGTCTCGAAAATTTGCCTTTGCTTGGTAGATCATAGCTTCATGTGAGTTGTGAAACGACACAATTTAATGTTAGAAAATTGATATCATTTTTTCCCCTGTAATTAGAATGACTTGGGAGCACAGTGGGCTGGGGAATACTTAGAAGAGATGAGGAAGATAAGATTGTTGAGAGAAAGTGAGCTCAACCAGATGGTTAGATGTGGAACTTAGGAAGAGGAAAATCCCATCCAACAAATATGTATAGACTCAGCACCAGGACCCTGGAAGTAATGAACTAACATTAATAGTTAACTGACATTTAAAGTAACATTGAAAAGCATAAAAGATAGTTGAGATTTTCACACCATCCTAGGGGAAGACGCTCTATTCTTGCAAGAGAGGCGTCGATCTTTTAGTAGGCGAGGCGGCTCCTTGCGTGGGTCCATGGGAACACTTGCCCTGACCAGCAAGGGCCTCTATAGTCTCTCATTATTTCAGAAACAGGAGTTCACCTGTGAAGGGTGAAGTTGGAGCCATGGAGAGTGAGCATTTCAGTGAGAAGGGACAGCCGAACAAAGTCTCGTGATTATCAATAGCTCCGTGTTTAAGGAGGGTGGGGCTTGAAGAAGGGCTTGGCAGAGATAAGGCTGGAGAGACAGACAGGGCCTGGCCCTGGGCACTTGTTCTGCCTCATAAAGGCAAAGGCATTTCAGAAATGCCTGCAGCGACTTGGTTTCCTGACGTGGACCACTGTGTGGAGAGAGGGGATAGCTGGAGACGTGCTTTTTTTCCAAAAAAAGTTAGAGTGTTATTTTCTGGGTTTCTCTAGGTGTCAAAACTTCATAAAGATAATCTTCTGGGAGCATTTTATCTCTGCTCTCATAAAATGTTTACTGAAGGGCCGGCCTCACAGCCAACTTGTTAAGTTCGCACACTCCGCTCTGGTGGCCTAGGGTCGTGCTGGTTTGGATCCTGGGCACAGACATGGCACCACTCATCAGGCCATGCTGAGGAGGCGTCCCAAATAGCACAACCAGAAGGACCTACAGCTAGAATATACAACTATGTACTGGTGGGCTTTAGGGAGAAGAAAAAAAAAAGAGGAAGATAGGCAACAGATGTTAGCTCAGGGCCAACCTTTAAGAAAAAAAACCCTTTTTACTAAAATGCCTATAACAGCGATGTCTCCCAGTGTGAGAATACCTCAAGGAGCTTTCTGGCAACTGTAAGAAGCTGTGCCACATGTGCTGTAAGGAGGGTGTGGTTTATAGGGCATGCAGAGCCATTTCCAAGAAATAAAATTCTGCCCAACAGGTTTAGACACAAAGTCTTAGCTGCATAAATGGCTAAACATGGTGGGTCAGGACAGGTACAAAGAGTCCTTCTGAGCCAGCAAAGTCCGCTGGCTTCACTGCAGGGAAGGCTGGGGTTCCGTCGCAGCCGCGGCAGTCACATTTATGAAATGCACGTCCGAATGCGTAGGATGGTGGTTGCCCTCGTTCTGGTGTTGCTTCAGTAACCTGAGAGAATGTGGGACACATTTATTCACCAAAGCCGCCTTCACCGCAAACCCATTGGAGGATCAAAACTGTAAATGGTGTAAACGGCAAAAGCAAGAGAATTTGAACTCATAAGTCTATTAATTGGACATAATCTCCATTGTCCCCTATTCAGTTCTTTAAACGGTAGAAGCATAAATATAATCTTCGTTTTCTTTCCTCTCTGTCTACCTCCTACCCTACTTGCATAAACACATGCACACACGTACACACACTCACACACAAACACAGGCATACACACACACACACAAAGGCGGAGAAAAATAGTCCACCCAGATTTCTGATGGCACATTAAGAAGGGAGTGCCTTGGCTTGTAGACAGACATACCTTTTCCAAATAATAGATTCTCCCCAGACAGGTTTAGACACAAAAACTCAACCACAACTGATTGCAGGAGGCAAAATTAGGTCTCAGTGTGTAGAATTCGCTGTTATCTTGGTGTTTTAGAATTCTTAACTTAGACATACTTTTTAATATAATTTATTTGTTGTGACAGAAATTTCAATGTCAAAAAAATTATAGAGAAGCATTAGATAATCATATAGGAAAATGCTTTCTAAGAGTATAGTGATTAACAAGGTGTGTTTCTCACATTTTGTGTGTACACAGACACACAGACAGAAGCTTGGGATGAGCCATTATTAAATCCTGGGATGGTTTGTACACCCTGACCTTGCTCCGTGAAATGAGTCTCTGTAACCATGGAAATGGCCTTTGTTCTTCACCTAAGGGAAAGTGGGGAAACAGCTCAACTAACTACAAAGAACTTAAAAGGATTTTTTTATAATTCAACTCACTGGTACTCTGTATTCCCTAACTCACTTGTGACAACAACCAACGCTGTGAGGGCAGCCGCCAAGCCCAGTTCCTCTGCTCGCTCTTTTGCCCCATCCTTGCTCATAACAGATGATACATTGGATTGATCACTGCCTAAATCGTACTTGCCAACTCTACAGAAATCATAAACCTGAAACAAGAAAAGAAACCGTACTGGTTACCAGGTCCAGAGCCCTCATAAAGAACTTTTTCATCTTCCAATACCCCTACATTTCTTTGGGGAAACGGCCTGTATTACGTTTCAGGCCACGTGCTTTGGATGGGGTTTTCCTTACCCTCAGCTTCACGGGTGAGCCTTGGGGTGGTTTAAGCCAGTCAGCATTTCACACCCCTTTGACTAGAGTAATTGATTTGGGGATTTATTTGCGACC
Organism: Equus quagga; assembly: GCF_021613505.1. Taxonomy (NCBI): domain Eukaryota; kingdom Metazoa; phylum Chordata; class Mammalia; order Perissodactyla; family Equidae; genus Equus; species Equus quagga. Next base: position 183,890,243 of record NC_060267.1, on the reverse strand, counting down.
ACATTTGGACACTGAGCAGGCCCAATACTTTTGTTTGTCTGTTAGCAGAGGAAAGTTCCGTTTTGAGAATTGAGACCAAAAAAGTGTAAATCCTGAAGCTGCAATACTGATCTAAAAACCAAGAAGAGAAACTTACCTGAGAATGAAGACAACCATTGAAAAGAGCCAAGTTCAGAGATGGAGCGAGTCAGGCCTTGGCGACTCCACTGGAGTTCCTACCAAGGCCCATCTAAAGCCAGTCTTACCCTGGGCTTCTCAGGACAGAATGTAATAGATTCCTTATATGTTTAGGCCAGTTTGGTTGGGTTTTAAGTCACTCGCTATGGAAAGAATCCTGTCTAATACAGTATATCACCTTATCACTGTTACCGTCTTGGTTGTAACTCCATTAGGAGGATGATGGCAAGTAAAACCATGTCCTGACAGCTGTCAATGCCATCAAAGACTGGGATCTCATCTTTGTTGATGTGTATGAATATATGTATAAGTGCATGTGTATATATGTATGTGTGCGTATGTAGGTATTTGTGTATCATATATTGAAACAAGGTTCTTTGTAGTGAATTAATAAATGTCATACTGTTTAAGCAACAGGAGGTTGGGGTTGCTAATTTTGCATCCAGCAGCCCATCATGCATGACTGTACAACCGTGTGTCATGGGAAAAATAAGCCATAGGAAGATTTGGATCTACTATCTTAAGGATTAAGCAGTGTTAGGAAAGGAAGGCTGTGCTGATTAATAGAGACCCCTCTAGTGGCCATAAACAGGTACGCAGAGGGAATCAAAACCAGATTTCCCATCGGTACTGCTCAAGCATTTTGCTTCTCTCCACACCCCGCAGCTGAAGTCGTCTCACTGTGTCCAAGCAAGTTCCAATAGAGTTGGAGGGGGAAAACTTGCAGCCCATAGGCAAGCAGTAGTCATGTGCCCTGGACTGTAGTTCGGAAGCTGACAGGCTTCAAGTGGCTCATAATAGAGCAGAAGAGAGAAGGGGCAGCTCTTTACAGTGTGACAGTCAATGGCATTATGAAAAGTCCACTAAAGGATATGTGACACAGCATTAAGCCCCAGCAGCAGAGGCTGAGAGGAACTGCTGGTTATGAATGCTTTACTGTGCAAATATGAAGTTTATTTCAAAGATCTTCCCAGTACCTATAACCCATATTGGGAGTGCAAAGGTTGTATGAGTTGCTCAAAGGTATTCTACATTTTATATTTGTACAAAAAGTAGAAATTTGTACAAAAATTAGAAATATATCTGCTTAAAAATGTAGCAATTAAACCTAGATAGTGAAAAGCAATAACAAAGACAAGAATGAAAAATGGATAAGGGTGTACTTCAATATTCTTCCCTCCATCGTACTGTGTGACAGAAAGTATCATAAGTTATCTAAGAGTGTTCTAGTGTCCTGGAAATCTACGAGCAACTTGAAATCATTTGAACTTGCTAGAACGGAAACTGAGCTAGAGTGAATGAAAATAAGAAGCAAATAATAATAAATATCTACACAGTAGTAAGCCGAATCTAGAGTTCGTCTTGCTCTGAGGGTGATGGTGTTCAGGGAGGCCACCTCAAAATATGCCGCTTTGGCACCTTGATTATTTTGAATTAAAGCTACTTAAGAAACAGCCAGCGCAAGAAGGGCACTCTGACCCTCCTCTCTGTCCCCCTGAAAGAAGGAAATGAATCTCCCATGGAAGGTACCCTCCCTGTTCCAGGAGGTGGAGAGACATCCTATCGCGAGAGACAGGGATTTCAGGGCCCGGAAGGCTGTGTAAACAACCTCTGCTTAGTTTCTTTGCTAATTAGTAGCCAAGCCTAAGTTCCTTTGTCTTGTCATTTCCTCACTAATTTATTGTTTCTCTGTGTAAAATGTATATAAGCATCTTGCTTTGGTCACTTCTTGGGTCTCATATTCTTCTGGAGCCCCTGTACATACATAATTAAATTTGGTTTTCTCCTGTTAATCTGTCTTAAGTTAATGTGATTATTAGACCAGCCAAAGAACCTAGAAAGGTAGGAGAATTTTCTTTTTCCTTCTCTATAAGGGCTTCTGTCAGTTCTTGAGGGCTCAGAGCCTGGATTTGACCTGGCCACACATGTTTAGGACTGGAAACAAAGCTTCAAGCCCCAAAGTATGGTGGTCAGATCAGAGATACTTTAGGAAAGCAGAAAACTAAAATTCCAACTTTATTTGTGAGTGTATTAGGATTAATAGAGCCACTACTGGGAAGGAGACAGTCGTAGACTCAGGACTGGCTGGAGGCACACTCTTACCTTACGGGACAGGATGAACACTGTCCGTGTGGCCCGTGAAAACCCTCCATCTGAAGAGGGAGTTTCTCACCTAGTCCTGTGTTGTTGGTGAGCTCAGGGATAAAGCAAATCAAGGGAGGCTCCTCTCTGGAGGAGGCGACTTCATTACTTACACGTAGGGTTTGTTTTCTCTCTGGCCCTTTTCCCCTTCCCTCTTTGATCAGAACTTTCCTTCCACTGTCTCTCCCATCCTTTATCCTACTCCATTTCATTCCATTCTCAGCAGCTTTCCTCAATTCAAGGTAGGGATCCAGTTGGGAAGAGAACCCTAGTGGGTCAAGTCTTCGGAGTCGCAGAAACTAGACTGTTTCGGTCCCTCTAGACCCTTTGCAGGCTCCTGCATCCACCTGCCGCCGGAACGGGTAAAACGCCTCGCGGTCCCGGCTGCCATTGCCAAACTGACACGCTGCGCTAACTGGTGAATACCGGGTGGATTTTAGGGTTCTTCTCTTCTTAGATGCCGGGTTGCTTCCCTTTGCTTCCACCTGCAGATTGGCTGATGACGTGCAGGTCTGACGGCTGATGTCAGATTGTTCCCACTCACTTGTATTTGTGACTTGGTGGGGATACCTTGTCTCCTAGTTATCCTAAATATTGTCTTTGAGCTTTTGGTTTACCATCAATTTTCTCTGTCTTTTTTATTTGGGGATTTGGGAAGAATCTGAAACTATGCACACTACTATCCCCATAATAAATTTTTTTTAAAACAAAGGAACAGAAGGAAAGACTCAGCTTTCATATATATATATATATATATACATACAGGCAAATATATTTTCTGTAAGACAATTATTACTGTAAGTGTTCGTGTATGTAAACAAATATATATAAATATACATATATACATATATAGAAAAAATCATGGCAGTTCTTAAAATATTGGTATACAAGAAAAGCAAGCACAAATGGTTAAGTAGTAAAATGCATTATTGGAAATAACCCTAACATGCAGTGGCCAGGCCAGCCTGGGGAGGAACTGTCAGTAATCACATTTTCTTTGGTGCTGAGGGCTGAGGGGCCTCTTCCGGATTGCCACACCTAGCCTCCTAGCAACCTTCTACGTTTTGTGTCCATCTCCAGTCTATCAAAACCTTCTTTTTGATAGTTATTTCCCGTTCAACCATAATTCAATGTTAACAGTGTAACTGGCATTTTTGGAAAGAACACTAGACTAAGTGGAAATCTGACCTTAGCCATTAATTGTCTCAGTCAGCTTTGGCAAATCAATTTATCTCTCGGCTTTATAGATACATAATGTGTAATTATAGATAAATTACAATAAAAATAAAGAAAAAAAATAAATTCCAAGGCCTGTAATCCATGGATGAGGAGACAAGGATGAAACAGGCACTTAGAGAGCGGAAGCCGGAGAGACACGCGCCCATTTGTTGCACATCCTCATTGTCTGGTCACAGAACTCAGCTCTCAGCTCCTGTAAGTCAGGGTGAAGAAAGCACATGCTGACTGTCTTGAATAAGAAGAGTTACCTGGAGGTCACACGTTTTCCGAGCCCTCAAGCCTAGCTGCCTGGTCTGGGTGGGTGTCTGTAGCAGGCCCTTCCCCAGCCATGGACAAGCTGCCCCAGGAGCTTAGACTGGAAGCCCTGTGGCTCTGTCTTGGCTCCCTGCTTTCTGCCCTGAAGCCTCCTGCTGCCTGTGCTCTCATCCTGCGGGGGCTTTGTCAGTTCTCAGTTCCCACCTCGGCCCGGGCTTGAGCTCAGCACAGCGCCAGCGGTCTTTGCTCCCACTTGCGTCGGAGGAGATATCCAACAGGAGGGTCATGAGTGGCTTGAGTCTTTTGAGAGGTTACATTAGATGACGTACTGGCATAGCATATCCTGGACAGACATGGTGATCAAAACTGCAACATCCAAACACAAGACTATCTTCTAAAGGGAATAAAACCTAGGGCAAAATGTGGAATTATTTCACAAAGCTGTTCCTTGGTGGCAAATAAAGATGCTGTAGAAGATGGGCTTCAAAGTCCTTTCTGATTTTGAAAACATTGAATTCTAGTATTTCTCACAAGGATACTAGCTTTAACACAGGGTTCACATGAGGTAGGCTAATTTACTATTATTATTTTTTATTTATTTTGTGTGTTTGTTTTTGAGGAAGATTAGCCCTGACCTAATCTGCTGCCAATCCTCCTCTCTTTGCTGAGGAAGACTGGCCCTGAGCTAACATCCATGCTTATCCTCCTCTACTTTATATGTGGGATGCCTACCACAGCATGGCTTGACAAGCGGTGGGTAGGTCTGCATCTGGGATCTGAACTGGCCAACCCTGGGCCACTGAAGCAGAATGTGCGAACTTAACTGCTGCGCCACTGGGCTGGCCCCTATTGACTATTATTTTTCATTCTCACATTTGAAGAAGACACAGAAGGATAGAAGATATTTTCCGAGACTTTGGCAGATCACTCTCTCTTCTGGGTCTAGGCAGCTCCCTGGCTTCAGGAGTTCTGTGTTTTAATGCAGAAATGAAGCTACTGTAGATGTGACAGTGATCAGGGCCCCAGCTTGTCAGGGGAAGCACCACGTGGGCCCCAGGCTCCCACAGCTCCTCATTTTGCTCGACTCCCCACTCTTCTCACGAGGCTCAATGCAGCTCTTTAATACATCAAGTGCTCTCTTGCTCCAGGCCCTTTGCACGTGTGCTTCTCTCGCCTGTAAGCTCTTACATAGCAAGGTTCTTCTCCTGCATGACACTGGGCATCTCTGTCAACCTTGTCAAAAATAGGGTTCCTGAACCCCCTTCTACTACGTTTTCTTAGCTACCTGTTTGTTTCTTTTATAAAATTTAGCATCTTTCCAGTCGTTTTATATGTCTGTGTGTTTGCTTTTGGTCTGTCTCCTTACCTGGAATGTGAGATCCATGATGGAAAGGAGGGAGGGGACGTCCAGAGACCAGCACAGTTCCTGGAGCACAGTAAGTGCTCAGATCTTTGATAAATATTAATGCAAATGAAAGTGAGTGAATGGAACACTTGGACAACACCTTGCAGGAGACCAGACTGAGATATTTGAAAGCAGGTACAAGAGCAAGAAAATGTGTTGTTCAACAAGAATAATGACTCTAAATTCAAACCAGGGAAGAGCAGGTATCGAGAACACACAAAGCAGATTGGAGCTAGCTGAAAGCAAACTGTATAAGTAGACTGAACCTGGGAACCGTTACTAGATGGAAAAACAGAGACCTTGCAAACAGGTGACTCCATCAAGTTACTTGGTTAAGTGAAAATAAGTTAATAACAAGCGACACATTATTTGAATTAAATTTTACTATTTAAAAGGCTAAGGGCAATATGAAACAAGCTAAAGCTGGAAAAAATAAATTTTTATTTAATTTTTTTATTCTGGTAATATTGGTTTATAACCTTATATAAATTCTGGGTGTACATCATTATACTTCAGTTTCTGTGTAGGTTGCATCATGTTCACCACCCAAAGTCTGCTTACAATCCAGCCCCACACTTGTGCACCTAATCACCCCTTTTGGCCTCCTCCCTACCCCTTCCCCTCTGGTAACCATCAATCCACTCTCTGTTGCTATGTGTTTGTCATTGTTTTTATCTTCTACTTATGCATGAGATCATACAGTATTTGACTTTCTCCCTCTGGCTTACTTGACTCAGCATAATACCCTCAAGATCCATCCATCTTGTTGCAAATGGCAAGATTTCACCATTTCTTATGGCTGAGTAGTATCCCGTTGTGTATATATACCACATCATCTTTATCCATTCGTCCCTTGATGGGCATCTATGTTGCTTCCAAATCTTGGCTATTGTGAATAATGCCTCGATGAACATAGGGGTGCGCATATCTTTACACATTTGTGTTTTCATGTTCTTTGCATAAATACCCAGCAGTGGAATAGCTAGATTGAATGGTAGCTCTATTCTTAACTTTTTGAGGAATCTCCATACTGTTTTGCATAGTGGCTGCACCAGTTTGCACTCCCACCAGCACCAGATGAGAGTTCCCTTTTCTCCACATCCTCTCCAACATTTATTTCCTGTCTTATTAATTATAGCCATTCTGATGGCTGTAATATTGATTTGCATTTCCCTGATATTTAGCGATGATGAACATCTTTTCCTTTGCCTGTTGGCCATCTGTATATGTTCTTTCGAGAAATGTGTCTTCAGATCTGTTGCCCATTTTTTAATTGGGTTGTTAGTTTTTTTTTTTGTTGAGAGGTGTATGAGTTCCTTATATATTTTGGATATTAACCTCTAATCAGCTATATGGTTTGCAAATATGTTCTCCCAATTGTTAGATTGTCTTTTCACTTTATTGATGGTTTCCTTTGCTGTGTAGAGGTTTTTTAGTTTGACGTAATCCCGTTTGTTCATTTTTTCTATTGTTTCCCTTGCCCAGTCAGACACGGTACTTGAAAATATGCTGCTAAGACCGTCGAAGAGTGTACTATGTTTTCTTCTAGATATTTCATGGTTTCAGGTCTTACATTCAAGTCTTTAACCCATTTTGAGTTAATTTTTGTGTATGGTGTAAGATAAGGGTCTACTTTTGTTCTCTTGCATGTGGCTGTCCAGTTTTCCCAGCAATATTTATTGAAGAGACTTTCCTTTCTCCATTGTATGTTTTTGGCTCCCTTGTCAAAAATTCGCTGTCCATAGATGTGTGGGTTTACTTCTGGGCTCTCAATTCTGTTCCACTGATTTCTGTGTCTGTTTTAGTGCCAGTACCATGCAGTTTTGGTTACTGTAGCTTTGTAGTATATTTTGAAATCAGGGAGTGTGATACCTCCAGCTTTGATCTTTTTTCTCAGAATTGCTTTGGCTATCCAGGGTCATTTGTTATTCCATATAAATTCTAGGATTCTTTGTTCTATTTCTGTGAAGAATGTCACTGGAACTTTGATCGGGATTGCACTGAGTCTGTAGATCACCTTAGGAAGTACGAACCTTTCGACTATGTTAATTCTTCCAATCCAAGAGCAGGGAATATCTTTCTATTTTTTTGTGTCTTCAATTTCTTTCAACAATGTTTCATAGTTTTCATTGTAGAGGTCTTTCACCTCTTTGGTTAAGTTTATTCCTAGGTATTTTTTGTTTTTGTTATTGTTGCAATTATAAATGGGATTGTATCCTTAATTTCTCTTTCTGCTACTTCATTGTTAGTGTATAGAAATGCAACTAATTTTTATGTGTTGATTTTGTTTCCTGCAACTTTACCATATTCATTTATTATTTCTAAAAGTTTTTTGGTGGATTCTTTAGAGTTTTCTTTATATAAAATCATGTCATCTGCAAATAGTGACAGTTTCATTTCTTCCTTTCGAATGTGGATCCCTTTTATTCCTTTTTCTTGCCTGATTGCTCTGTCTAGAACTTCCAATACTATGTTAAATAAGAATGGTGAGGGGCCAGCCCAGTGGCACTAGTGGTTAAGCTCGCACATTCTGCTTTGGCGGCCTGGGGTTCGCCAGTTCAGATCTTGGGTGCAGATCTACACACCGCTTGTCAAGCCATGCTGTGGCAGGCGTCCCACATAAAAAGTAGAGGAAGATGGGCACGGATATTAGCTCAGGGCCACTCTTCCTCAGCAAAAGAGGAAGATTGGCAGCAGAAGTTAGCTCATGGCTAATCTCCCCCTCCCCCCCCAAAAAAAGAGTGGTGAAAGTGGACGTCCTTGTCTGGTTCCTGTTCTTAGAGGGACAGCTTTCAGTTTTTCTCCATTGAGAATGATATTAGCTGTGGGTTTGTCATATATGGCCTTTATTATGTTGAGGTTCTTTCCTTTTATACCCATTTTCGATCAGATTTTTTATCATAAATGGATGCTGTATCTTGTCAAATACTTTCTCTGCATCTATTGAGATGATCCTGTGATATTTATTCTTCATTTCCTTAATGTGGTGTATCACGTTGATTGATCTGCAAATGTTGAACCATCCCTACATCCGTGGAATAAATCCCACTTGATCATGGTGTGTGATCTTTTTAATGTATTGTTGTATTCGATTTGCTGGTATTTTGTTGAGGATTTTTGCACCGATGTTCATCAATAATATTGGCCTATAATTTTCTTTTTTTGCGTGTTGTCCTTGTCTGGTTTTGGTATCTGGATAATGTTGACTTCATAGAATGAGTTAGGAAGCCTCCCCTCCTCTTCAATTTTTTGGAAGATTTTGAGAAGGATAGGTATTAAGTCTTCTTTGACTGTTTGGTAGAATTCACCAGGGAAGCCATCTGGTCCTGGACTCTTATTTTTGAGGAAGTTTTTGATTACTGTTTTGATCTCCTTAATGGGATTCATCTATTCAAATTCTCTATTTCTTCTTCGTCCAGTTTTGGAAGGTTGTATGATTCTAAGAATTTATCCCTTTCTTCTAGATTATCCAATTTGTTGGTGTATAGCTTTTTGTAGTATTCTCTTATAATCTTTTCTATTTCTGAGCTGTCTATTGCAATTTTTCCTCTTTCTTTTCTGTTTTTATTTATTTGAGCCTTCTCCCTTTTTTTCTTCATGAGTTTAGCTAAAGGTTTGTCAATGTTTTTTATCTTTTCAAAGGACCAGCTCTTCATTTCATTGGTTTTTTCCATTTCTTAAGACTATTTCATTTATTTCTGCTCTGATTTTTATTATTTCCTTCTTTCTACTGATTTGGGCTTTGTTTCTTCTTTTTCCAGTTCCATTAGGTGCACTGCTGGGTTGTTTATTTGAGATTTTTCTTGTTTGTTACAGCAGGCCTGTTTTAAAGTCTCCTTTGTCTGATATAGATACTGCTCCCCCAGCTTTCTTTTCTTTGCCATCTGCATGGAGTATCTTTTTCCATCCCTTCACTTTCAGTTTGTGAGAGTCTTTAGGTCTGAAGTGTGTCTCTTGTATTTAGCATATGGGTCTTGTTTCTCATCTGGTCGGCCACACTGTGCCTTTTGATTGGAGCGTTTAGTGCACTATTTAAAGTAGCTATTGATAAGAATGTACGTATTGTAATTTTGTTACTTTTTTTCTGGGTGTTTTAGTACTTCTTCTCTGTTCCTTCTTCTCTTGCTCTCTTTTCTTATAGTTTGATGGCTTTCTTTTGTATTATGTTTGGGTTCCTTTCCCTTAATTTTTTGTGTATTTATTACAGGATTCTGGTTTGTGATTACCACGAGGTTATTCTATAATAACATACATATACAGCAATCCACACTAAGTTGATGGTCTCCTTAGTTTGATCTTGTTTTAAAACCTCTGCACTTTTACTCTCCTTCTCCCACATTTTTTATTTTTGACATCATATCTAAGCTCTTATTTTTTGTGTGTGTATCCATTACCCTCTTATCATGAAATAGATAATTTTATTTATTTATTTGTTAATTTTTGCTGAGGGAATTTGTCCTGAGCTAACATCCATTGCCAATACTCCTCTTTTTTTGCTTGAGGAAGCCTAGCCGTGAGCGAACACCTGTGCTAATCTTCCTCTATTTTTTTGTGTGTGGAATGCCTCCACAGCATGGCCAGTGAGTGGGGTAGGTCTGCACCCAGGATCTGAACCCACGAACCCAAACTCCTGAAGCGGAGCACATGGAACATTAACCACTCAGCTACTGGGTCAGGCCCTAGATAATTTTAGCAGTTTTGTCATTTGACCTTCATATTAGCTTCATAGGTGGTTGATCTGCTACCTTTACTGTATATTTGCCTTTACCAGTGGTTTTATTGCTTTTTTTTGATAGTTTTTTTATTCTTATTTGTGGTCTTCTCTTTCCCACTTACATAAGTCCCTTTAGAATTTCTTGTAAGGCTGGTTTCTTAGTGATAAACTCCTTTAGTTTTTGCTCGTCTGAGAAACTCTTTATCTCTCCTTCCATTCTGAATGATAACCTTTCCAGGTAGAGTATTCTTGGCTGTAGGTTTTTTGCTTTCAGCACTTTGAATATATTGTGCCACTCCCTTCCAGCCTGTCAGGTTTCTGCTGAGAAGTCAGGGATCAGCCTTATGGGGTTTCCCTTGTATGTAACTTGCTGTCTTTCTCTTCTGACTTGTAGGATTCTCTCTTTATCTTTAATTCTGGACATTTTAATTATAATGTGTCTTGGTGTGGCCCTCTGGCTGTATTTAGTTTGGTGCTCTCTGTGCTTCCTGTACCTGGATATCTGTTTCCTTCCTTAGGTTCAGCTATTATTTCTTCAAATAGATTCTCTGCCCCTTTGTCTCTCTCTGGGACACTTACAACATGGATGTTAGTCAGCTTGATGTCATCCCAGAGGTCCCTTAGACTGTTCTCATTGTTTTTAGTTCTTTTTTCTTTTATCTGATCAGCTTGGGTGATTTCCTCTACTCTTTCATCCAGCTTGCTGATCTGTTCTTCTGTATCATCTACTCTGCTACTGAGTCCCTCTAGGGAATTTTTCATTTCCACTACTGTAGTCTTCATTTCATTGGCTCTTTTTTATATTTTCCAATTCTTTATTGAAGTTCTCACTGACTTCATCCATTCTCCTCCCAAGATCAGTGAGCATCCTTAAGACTCTAAGTTTGTAGTCTTTGTCAGGTGTATTGTATATTTCTGTTTTGCTTAGTTCTTTTTCTGGGTTTTTGTACTGTTTGCTTACTTGGAACGTATTCCTTTGTCTCCTCATTTTGCCTCTTTCTCTGTGCTTATATCTGTGTATTAGGAAGATCAGCTATGTCTCTCAATCTTGGAGAAGTGGCCTTATGTAAGAGATGCCTTACGAGGCCTAGCACTGTGCTTCCCTCTTGTCACCAGTTCTACATGTTCCAGGAGTGTCTCCTGTTGTGTCCTTCTGTTGTGGCTGGGTTGCACTTGCTGCAGGTGCCTGGGCAGCCTAGGCTGCCCCCCTGGCCAGCTGGTTGTAATGCTCAGCTGTGTGTGGCTGCTATGGTCCCATCAGTCACTTTATCGGGCATGGGGAGCCCCAGCACAGTTGACTGCAGGGTCTAATAGCACATTTCTGCTGCAGGTTTTCTGTTAAGGGAGTAGGCCCCCAGCATGGCTGGTTGCTAAGCTCAGGGGCTTACAATTGCTGTAGACTTCCAGCCTGCAAGGCTGTTGTCAGCTCTCTCAGTGGTGCAGCTGAGTGAGGCTGGCCCCAGGCATGGGAGCACACTGTTGTTTCAGGCTTTGGAAGATGGGGCAAATCCCCTGTGTAGCTGTTTGAGAAGTACAAGTCTGCTGCAGCTGACAAGCCCCACCACCCCCAGGGCCACACATTCTGTCAACACAGTCCTGCCCAATGCGTGCAACCCAACCCACTGAAGTGCACTCAGTCACCCCACTCCAGAGACCCGACACACTCCACCACAGCAGGCCCACCCTCTGTGCATGCCCTGCCCCATAGAAGTGGGCCAACTCACCTGGCTGCAGTTTCCAGACACCCCGCCTATGCAGGAGCACAAGTTGCCTGAGGGCTTGCTGTTGGGTGGAGCCAGTCCCTAGGGTGAGCTGCCTGCCCTGGCTGAGCTGGATCAAATTGGTACTCTAGTGGGTGTGGCAGACCCCTGGGCTATCAGGCCAGGGGAAGAATTCCAATAGCATCTGCCAGCATCTCTGTCAGCACCCCTGTACTAGGTCACAATAATGGCTGCTGCCAATGTCTCAGTCCCTGGAGAGGTCACACCTCTGAGCAAGATGCACCCAAAGCGTATCAAGTGAGTCTCTTTTCACCAAAGAACTGTGCACCTTTCTTTCTGGTGATTTTAGCTTGTTTTCTGAAACAGGTGAATTTGTTCATGGGCCCTTTAAGAGCAGGCTTTTTTCCCTTATGTCTGATAGCCTTTCTGGGGGTATTCCCCATTGTTATTAATAGCCAGCAAAGCCAGATATTATGACCCTCATCTCAGTTGTGCTGAGTAGAAAAGCTGCTTATAGTAAGTAATGCTCCCCCGCTCAGATCCCCACTCTTCCAGAGAAGGCTGCATACCTTAAGATTGCTTCTGGCCAGCCACAAGGTGCCACAGCTCAAAGGTGGCCTTTTTTTTTCCAGGAAGGAATTTCTGCCTCTTCCTCTTCAGTCAGCACTGTCCTTTGTTGTGGGAGTTATTTTTATCCAGTTTTCAGTTCTCTTTCAGTGGTAATTGTTCCAAGAGTAGTTGTAAATTTGTTGTGTCTATGGGAGGAGTGAGTTCAGAGTCTGCCTACACCACCATCTTGATATTCCAAAAATTGAAAAAATAATTTAAAGTTAAAAATTACCGGGATGCTGGGGGCTGGCCCCATGGCCTAGTGGTTGAGTTCGGCATGTTCCACTTCAGTGACCCAGATTCATGGGTTCAGATCCTGTGTGTGAACCTACACCATTCATTAGCCACACTGTGACAGTGACCCACATATAAAATAGAGTAAGACTGGCAGAGATGTTAGCTCGGGGCTAATCTTCCTCAGCAAAAAAAGATTAAGATTGGCAACAGATGTTAGTTCAGGCTTAATCTTCCTCAACATAAAAAGATTAAGATTGACAACAGATGTTAGCTCAGGCCTAATCTTCCTCAGCAAAAAAAAAAAAAAAATTACTGGGATGTATCACAATAAAAGACACTGAAGAGAGGATATAACAATTCATTTCTGGTGAAGAATTTGAATGGTGTTGTATGGACTGCCACTCAAAGAATCATGGCTGCAAACGCTAAAAACCTGATTATAATGAACAATGGAAAAGTCACGTGACATAACATGAGATGTTGTTACTCAAGTAACAAGCTTGAGTAGAAATTAGAAGTTAATGACGTCTTGCATAATTCTTTAGTTCAAATATCAACAAAGTCATTGAAAAGTTTCATGACCATAGTGCATATGTCAGACCGTATACCTAACGCTACATGTTTTATTAAAATATAAGAAACAGTTGTCCAAGTTCAGGCAGAATGGATTAACAATGTGGGTTACAATCTCCCAGGATAGGAGATCTAAGAGGAGGCTGGGAGCGAGGGATGCAGTGTCAGGGATGGACACAATGGTTAATTCTTCCTCACAGGAGAAGGTTGGGCTCTGGAAACAGACAACAAGAAAGATCAACCAGGCAACAAAAGAACTAAAATCCTCAGAGAGGGGAGTCTGGGGCCAGCCCCTCCTTGATCCATCACTTCCCTGACTGTCAGCCACTTTCCTGTGTCATGGAGACGTAGAGAAGCAAAGCCCAGAAATTTCTCACAAGGATGCAAAACGCACAGTTCCCTGGCCTGTGTGAGAGCCAACACCATGATTGAGGAGTGATTACACTGTACATAAGCTGTAATGACAATCTGAAAGACAGCTGAGTCAAGTACAGCTACCCTGAGCTGGGGAGATTGCTACTGTTTACCAGGTAGGGCTTTTCAAAAGTTGAGTTACTGCTCCATCTGAGGAGAAAATGACATTGCTGACATGTCTTCCAGCCCTAGGCAAAGTCAATCTCAAGACCTACTGTTTTTTTTTTTTTATTGATGTTATGATAGATTACAGCCTTGTGAGATTTCAGTTGTACATTTTTGTTAGTCATGTTGTGGGTACACCACTTCCCCCTCTGTACCCTCCCCCCACCCCGCCTTTTCCCTGGTAACCACCGATCAGATCTCGTTCTCAATATACTAATTTCCACCTATGAGTGGAGTCATATAGAGTTCGTCTTTCTCTGACTGACTTATTTCGCTTAACATAATGCCCTCGAGGTCCATCCACGTTGTTGTGAATGGGCCAATTTCGTCTTTTTTTTTTGGCTGAGTAGTATTCCATTGTGTATATATACCACATCTTCTTTAACCAATCATCAGTTTCTGGGCATGTAGGCTGGTTCCACGTCTTGGCTATTGTAAATAATGCTGCGATGAACATAGGGGTGCTACGGACTCTTGAGATATCTGATATCAGGTTCTTAGGATAGATACCCAGTAATGGGATGGCTGGGTCATAGGGTATTTCTATTTTTAACTTTTTGAGAAATCTCCATACTGTTTTCCATAGTGGCTGTACCAGTTTGCATTCCCACCAACAGTGTATGAGGGTTCCTCTTTCTCCACAACCTCTCCAACATTTGTCGTTCTTGGTTTTGGATGTTTTTGCCAATCTAACGGGGGTAAGGTGATATCTTAGTGTAGTTTTGATTTGCATTTCCCTGATGATTAGCGATGATGAACATCTTTTCATGTGTCTATTGGCCATATTCATATCTTCTTTTGAGAAATGTCTGTTCATGTCCTCTGCCCATTTTTTGATCGGGTTGTTTGTTTTTTTGTTGTTAAGCAGTGTGAGTTCTTTGTATATTATGGAGATTAACCCTTTGTCGGATAAGTGGCTTGTAAATATTTTTTCCCAATTAGTGGGCTGTTTTTTTGTTTCAATTCTGTTTTCCCTTGCCTTGAAGAAGCTCTTTAGTCTGATGAAGTCCCATTTGTTTATTCTTTCTATTGTTTCTCTCAACTGAGGAGTTACAGTGTCCGAAAAGATTCTTTTGAAACTGATGTCAAAGAGTGTACTGCCTGTATTCTCTTCCAAAAGACTTATTGTCTCAGGCCTAATCTTTAGGTCTTTGATCCATTTTGAGTTTATTTTGGTGTGTGGTGAAAAAGAATGGTCGATTTTCAATCTTTTGCATGTGGCTGTCCAGTTTTCCCAGCACCATTTGTTGAAGAGACTTTCTTTTCTCCATTGTAGGCCCTCTGCTCCTTTGTCGAAGATTAGCTGTCCATAGATGTGTGGTTTTATCTCTGGGCTTTCAATTCTGTTCCATTGATCTGTGGACCTGTTTTTGTACCAGTACCATGCTGTTTTGATCACTGTAGCTTTGTAGTATGTTTTGAAATCAGGGATTGTGATTCCGCCGGCTTTGTTTTTCTTGCTCAGGATTGCTTTAGCAATTCGCGGTCTTTTGTTCCCCCATATGAATTTTTTTAGGATTGTTTGTTCAATTTCTGTGAAGAATGTTCTTGGGATTCTGATTGGGATAGCATTGAATCTGTATATTGCTTTAGGTAGTATGGACATTTTAACTATGTTTATTCTTCCGATCCATGTGCAAGGAATGCTTTTCCATCTCTTTATGTCATCGCCTATTTCTTTCAAGAAAGTCTTGTAGTTTTCATGGTATAGATCCTTCACTTCCTTGGTTAAGTTTATCCCAAGGTATTTTATTCTTTTCGTTGCGATTGTGAATGGGATAGAGTTCTTGAGTTCTTTTTCTGTTAGTTTATTGTTAGTGTATAGAAATGCTACTGATTTATGCACGTTAATTTTATACCCTGCTACTTTGCTGTAGTTGTTGATTATTTCTAATAGTTTTTCTATGGATTCTTTGGGGTTTTCTATGTATAGGATCATGTCGTCTGCAAACAATGAGAGTTTTACTTCTTCGTTACCTATTTGAATTCCTTTTATTTCTTTTTCCTGCCGAATTGCTCTGGCCAGCACCTCCAGTACTATGTTGAATAGGAGTGGTGAAAGTGGGCACCCTTGTCTTGTTCCTGTCCTCAGAGGGATGGCTTTCAGCTTTTGTCCATTGAGTATGATGTTGGCTGTGGGTCTATCATATATGGCCTTTATTATGTTGAGATACTTTCCTTCTATACCCATTTTACTGAGGGTTTTTATCATAAATGGGTGTTGGATCTTGTCTAATGCTTTCTCTGCATCTATTGAGATGATCATGTGGTTTTTGTTTTTCATTTTGTTGATGTAGTGTATCACGTTGATTGACTTGCGGATGTTGAACCATCCCTGTGTCCCTGGTATAAATCCCACTTGATCATGGTGTATAATCTTTTTGACGTATTGCTGTATTCAGTTTGCCAAAATTTTGTTGAGGATTTTTGCATCTATGTTCATCAGTGATATCGGCCTGTAGTTCTCCTTCTTTGTGTTGTCCTTGTCAGGTTTGGGGATCAGAGTGATGTTGGCTTCATAGAATGTGTTAGGGAGTTCTCCATCTTTCTCAATTTTCTGGAACAGTTTGAGGAGAATAGGTATTAAGTCTTCTTTGAATGTTTGGTAGAATTCTCCAGAGAAGCCGTCTGGTCCTGGACTCTTGTTTTTGGGGAGGTTTTTGATTACCGTTTCTATTTCCTTACTTGTGATTGGTCTATTCAGATTCTCCATTTCTTCCTGATTCAGTTTGGGGAGATTGTAGGAGTCTAGGAATTTGTCCATTTCTTCCAGGTTGTTCAATTTGTTGGCATATAGTTTTTCATAGTATTCTCTTCTGATCTCTTGTATTTCATTGGTATCTGTTGTGATTTCTCCTCTGTCATTCCTGATTTTATTAATTTGCGATTTCTCTCTTCTTTTCTTGGTGAGTCTGGCTAGGGGTTTGTCAATTTTGTTAATTCTTTCGAAGAACCAACTCTTCGTTTCATTGATCCTTTCTATTGTCTTTTTTGTTTCAATATCGTTTATTTCTGCTCTTATTTTTATTATTTCCCTCCTTCTACTGACTCTGGGCTTTGTTTGTTCTTCTTTTTCTAGTTCTGTTAGGTGTCATTTGAGGTTGCTTACGTGAGCTTTTTCTTGTTTAGTGAGGTGAGCCTGTACTGCAATGAATTTCCCTCTTAGGACTGCTTTTGCTGCATCCCAAATGATTTGGTATGTCATGTTCTCATTTTCATTTGTCTCCAGATAATATTTGATTTCTTCTTTAATTTCTTCAATGATCCATTGTTTGTTGAGAAGCGTGTTGTTTAGTCTCCACATTTTTGCACCTTTCTCTGCTTTTTTCTTGTAGTTGATTTCTAGTTTAATAGCGTTATGATCAGAAAAGATGCTTGATATTATTTCAACTCTCTTGTATTTATTGATGTTTGCTTTGGTTCCCAAAATATGGTCAATCCTTGAGAATGTTCCATGTGCACTTGAGAAGAATGTGTAACCTGCTGTTTTTGGATGAAGTGTTCTATATATATCTATTAAGTCCATCTGGACTAATTTTTCATTTAATTCTATTATTTCCTTGTTGATTTTCTGTCTGGATGTTCTGTCCATTGGTGTTAATGGTGTGTTGAGGTCCCCTACTATTATTGTATTGTTGTTGATGTCTTCTTTTAGTTCTATTAAGAGTTGCTTTACAAATTTTGGTGCTCCTGTGTTGGGTGCGTATATATTTATAAGTGTTATGTCTTCTTGGTGGAGAGTCCCTTTTATCATTATATACTGTCCCTCTTTATCTTTCTTTATCTGTTTTGCTTTGAAATCTACCTTGTCTGATATTAGTATAGCGACACCTGCTTTCTTTTGTTCATTATTAGCTTGGAGTATTGTTCTCCATCCCTTCACTCTGAGTCTGTGTTTGTCTTTGGGGCTGAGGTGTGTTTCCTGGAGGCAGCATATTGTTGGATCTTGTTCTTTGATCCATCCTGCCACTCTGTGTCTTTTGATTGGGGAGTTCAATCCATTTACATTTAGAGTGATTATTGAGACGTGGGGGCCTACCACTCCCATTTTGTGTCTTGTTTTCCGGTTTTCTTCAGTTTCCTTTGTTTCTCGTCCCATGGTTTAATCTGTTCTGATGTAGAGCTGCTACTCTCTGTTGTTGTCCTTCTACTTATCTCCTCTGCTCTTGGTTTTGTAGCCCCTTTCCTTTTTTGGATTTTTCAGGAATGAGGGTTTTCCTGAGGATTTCCTGAAGAGGAGGTTTTGTGGCAATGAACTCCCTTAATTTTTGTTTATCTGGGAAAGTTTTTATTTCTCCATCGTATTTGAAGGATATTTTCGCTGGGTAGAGAATTCTCGGCTGTAGATTTTTGTCCTTCAGATTTTTGAATATATCATTCCACTCTCTTCTAGCCTGTAAAGTTTCTGCTGAGAAATCTGCTGATAGCCTGATGGGGGTTCCTTTGTAGGTTAGTTTCTTTTGCCTGGCTGTCCTTAATATTTTCTCCTTGTCGTTGACTTTTGCTAGCTTCACTACTATATGCCGTGGAGTTGCTCTTCTTGCATTGATAAAGTTTGGAGATCTATTGGCTTCTGTCACCTGAAGATCCATCTCCCTCACCAGATTTGGGAAGTTCTCAGCCATTATTTCTTTGAATAGGTTTTCTGCCCCTTTCTCCTTCTCTTCTCCCTCTGGTATACCTATAATCCTTACGTTGCATCTCTTAATTGTGACTGATAATTCTCGGAGAGTTTCTTCATTTCTTTTAAGTCTTGCTTCTCTCTCCTCCTCTGCCTGCAACAATTCTATATTGCCATCTTCCAAATTGCTAATTCTTTCCTCCATATTATCGGCCCTACTGTTCAGAGCATCTAGATTTTTCTTAATCTCCTCTATTGTGTTCTTCATTTCCAATATTTCTGTTTGGTTCTTCTTTATCGTATCAAACTCTTTTGTGACATAGCTCCTGAACTCGTTGAGTTGTCGGTCAGAATTCTCTCTTAACTCATTGAGAATCTTAATGATGGCTGTTTTGAAGTCATCATCATTTAGGTTATATATCTCATTTTCTTTGGGATTGTTTTCTGTGTATTTGTTACTTTCTTTCTGTTCTGGAGATTTAATGTATTTTTTCATATTGCTTGATGTTGTTGATTTGTGCCTCCGCATGGAGATAGAGTTTAGTTGCTCCTTTCACTTGTTTCAGCTGCTGCGGTGGGGGGAGCAGCTGTTTATACTTCACCAACCAGGAACCCTGTCCGTAGTTGCTAACTGGGCCTGGGCCCCTCTTCGTAGCCACAGTGGCCCTTTGGATTCCCTCCTCTGCCATGGGGGCCGTCACAGGGGGGCTTCAGGCTGCAGGTGCCTACTGTTGCAGCCCACCTAGATGTGCTCTCTCCTTGGGGTCTGCAACGGTGTTATGGGCTTTTCCAGCGGCCAGGGGTGGGATCACTTATATTTGTCGCTCCATTGCTGTCGGCACCCACCAAATCTCACTTTTCCTCTATGGGTCGCAGGAGAGCTATTGTCATCTTCTACAGTCTGTGGTTAGTACACCTAGCTATGCTGCTTTTGTCCTGGGGTCTTCCAGCCTTGTGGCTGGCGGCTGGGTGCCTTCTACTGGTGCTGTGCAGAGGCTTTCCCTAAGGCTGCTGTGAGCCTGTAGGGTTTCCCCCTAGGCTACTAAGCTGGGTCTCTGGAACTCTCTCCAGCCCCAGTCCTCTCCGAGATCTCCGGCAATCCCTAGCCTCACGGGGCGGGCAACGGCAGCTAGGGGGTCGCCCCGCCCTCTGGGATTCTCCCCGGGTCTCTCCCGGAGCCGTGAATGCTCAGCGTGGCCCCTCTGCTAATGGCAGACAGAGAGTTTTGTCTGCTGCCTGGCGGAACTCCGGCGCTTCCCCTCCGGGTCGCAGAACCGGCCTTTGAAAGTTCCCCCCGCCCCGGTCCTCTCCGAGATCTCTGGCAATCCCTAGCCCCACGGGGCGGGCAACGGCAGCTGGGGGTCGCCCCGCCCTCTGGGATTCTCTCTGGGCCTCTCCCGGAGCCGTGAATGTTCAGCGTGGCCCCTCTGCTAACGGCAGACAGAGAGTTTTGTCTGCTGCCCGGGCGGAGCTCCAGCGCTTCCCCTCTGGGTCGCAGAACCGGCCTTTGAAAGTTCCCCCAGCCCCGGTCCTCTCCGAGATCTCCGGCAATCCCTAGTCCCACGGGGCGGGCAATGGCAGCTGGGAGACCTCCGTGCCCTCCGTGATTCTCTCTGGGACCCTCCGGGCGCCCCGAGCACCAGACTGGGTCTCCCCGCCAATGGCGGGGAGAGACTCTCCCCGTGGGCTCAGGTGTGCAACTCCCAAGTTTCCCTCTGCGTTTAGGAGTAATTGCGGGGGGTTTAGGTAGGGTTCTGGTCACCTGTTTCCACCGTCGCTCCTCTGTTGTGTTCTCGCTCCTACCCTAGATGTGTGTGGATCCTCTGGGGGCGTCCGTTGGAAGAAAGCCGCTTGCGGGTACTAGGCTGCCCGTCGGGGTCGGAGAGTTTTCACCTATTTCCACATCCTCCCGGAGGAAAGTCCATCCGCCTTCCGATGTATAGTCGCGTGGGTGTCTCAGACGTCCTGAGATGCTGTCTGGATATCCTTTGTCAAGCGATAAGTGTCCAAATAATTGTAGACTCCAAGGGCGAGAGACAAAGAGGACTACTCACGGCGCCATCTTGGATCTTCTCAAGACCTACTGTTTAAACCTGAAAAATTCTCTGAGGGAGATTCCATCAAGGTTTTATTTAAGTACTGAACCTTCCAACCATGAAATTAAATCAGTAGCAATCATAAAACTAAGAGAAGCTGTGAGGTTGGATACGTACTTAGGAGCCATATGTTCTTTATGGATAACTTGAAGGGTTTTCCCAAATCTATAGCTCTTCAACAAATTTATATGCCACGATGGTCTCTTTATCCAGCAGAGCCAGGAAAATGGTTCACAGAGATAAATTTTCCAGATAACCGAAGCATCACAACTGTTTTCTGAAATGTATAACATACCACACAGCTTTGCCAGTGGAGGATGCTGAACTTACTCACTCTCTGCCCCTTTGGGGATGACTCAATTCCTCCAGGCACTGTCCTTGATAACGACCTGGGATGCTTACTGAGGAGCAGAGTGAAGGAGTACTTTACTGAAAGACGTAAAGATTCTCCCAAAACCAAATGACCCAACGTGTTCTGCTTCTGCACTTCTGTCAGATTTTAGAATTTTTTGGTCATATTCCTTTGGCATTTGCTTCTTTCCTCCTACATCTTTGTTTCTAATTTGTTGACTTCTTACATCTGGAATTTTCCACTTTGAAAGTGTCATCTCTTCTTTAGAGTAAAGTGTTTGGCTTTGTGGTAACTGTTTCACCAGGGCGTTCACCACTCAAAGGTATTTTTCATTTAAATCCAGGTGTGTTGCTGGGTTGTAAATGGTTGAAGATGTGTGAAATCTCACATCTAAATTAGTCACAAGGGAAAATATTCTTCTTTCACAGTGAGTAATTTGAAAAATAAGATAAGCTTCAGTATTATTTGCAGCTCAACATGTAGAAATTCAAGTTCAAGAATTAAAACATAACAATTTATGAGAGATATCGGGTTAGCGTATTCCACAACCAGATAAACGTCATCTCATATTTCCAGCTCCTGGGCACAGGAAGTCCCTACATTACACCCTGTCCCGTGGACATCCCTCTTCTGTGGAGCTCTGCCTGCTGTTCTGAATCTAGTATTGTACATATCACATCATAATCGGGGGCTTTATATCCACGATGCACTTGATTGAATTCTAAAATGTTAATAAGGATTATGAACAGATTATTCTGAACCACAAATGGAATTTAAAAGACCATAATTTAGTCAATATAACTTACTTTTCTAGTTTTTGGTTTGTGTTCCTCTCTCTCATGCATAACCCAAGTCTGGAATCTGTTCTTCTGAGGAAGATGTAGAAACAAGCAACAGCCGGGCCTGAGTACCCGAATGCTTGAGGCTTCCAAAGTGTCTCCATAGATTAAAACCTCTGTTAGGAGAAATGCAGGATGTGTGAAGAACAGCAAATTTGCCCAAACCCTGAGCTAAGAGCAGTGGCCTGAAGTCAGCGTGGAGAGTGGCGCAGCCATGGGAGATGGCACGGCTGGCTTTCTAGTCGACTCTCTTGTGGTTCTACCTTCTCTTATACTGACATGTGCTTATTACCACATTTATCCTGTTCACTCTTACCATCTTTCCAATGTTATTATAAGACCAAGTCTCCTAAATGTGTGCTTCTCCCTTATCGGCAATCCTCTCTGCAAAGAGAACAGAAGCTCTGAAAGGATTTCTTTGGGAGAAACATGTTCAGAGGAGTTCTTTTAACTGTGTCATTAATGTTCCCCTTGTTTCTGTGGACGGAATAACAGGCAGCTGGGAACTGAAGCAAGAAAACATCATTTCCTTTCTTCTCATTTCCCTTTATCAGCAGACATAGGTATCCAGAGGAGCAGATGATGACATATGTTTAATTTTATATGTTTTCCAAAAGGTAGGCAGTAGTCACTTTGCTTTAAATAAAACTGCTTAAAATGTATAAATAAAAACCAAAAGCAAAGATATACCAGCAAATACTTTAATGCTTTAACTATCTATAAAATCAGATATCTGGCAAATGCCGGTTGAGAAGGTAGTAGAGAAACAGGTAGTTCCTAAGAAAGCCTTCCAGAGATCTATTGTATGTAAGCGAATACATTTTCATTAGGAGAGACTTCACTTTTCCATTGGTATTTTCACTTTTTCTATTGACTGACTTGACTGTTTTATATATTAAGAATTTAAAATTTATATGGGATAACGAAAGACTCCTAATAGCCAAAGGAATCCTAAGAAAAAAGGATAAAGCTGTAGGCATCACAATCCCTGATTTCAAAAAATACTACTATGCTACAGTAACCAAAACTGCATGGTACTGGCACTAAAACAGACACACAGATCAATGGAACAGAATTGAGAGCCCAGAAATACACCCACACATCTATGCACAGCGAATTTTTGACGAGGAAGCCAAAAACATACAATGGAGAAAGGAAAGTTTCTTCAATAAATATTGCTGGGAAAACTGGACAGCCACATGCAAAAGAACAAAAGTAGACCCTTATCTTACACCATACACAAAAATTAACTCAAAATGGGTTAAGGACTTGAATGTAAGACCCGAAACCATGAAATATCTAGAAGAAAACATAGGCAGTACGCTCTTCGACATTGGTCTTAGCAGCGTATTTTCAAGTACCGTGTCTGACTGGGTAAGGGAAACGATGGAAAACCAAATGGGACTACATCAAAATAGAAACCTTCCACACAACCTAGAAAACTATCAACAAAATGAAAATACAACTTAACAATTGGGAAAAGATATTTGCCACTCCATATATCTGATATAGAGTTGATATCCAAAATATATAAAGAACTCATACATCTCAACAACAACAAAAAACTAACAACCTAATTAAACAATGGGCAGAAGATCTGAAGAGATATTTATCCAAAGAAGATATATATATAGCCAACAGACACATGAAAAGATGTTCACCTTCGCTAATTATCGGGGAAATGCAAATCAAAACTGCAATGAGATATCTCCTCATGCCCATCAGAATGACTACAATTAACAAGACAAGAAATAACAAGTGTTGAAGAGGATGTGGAGAAAAGGGAACCCTTGTACACTGCTGCTGGGAGTGCAAACTGGTGCAGCCACTATGGAAAACAGCACAGAGATTCCTCAAAAAATTAAGAATTACCATATGATCCAACTATTCCACTTCTGGGTATTTATCCACAGAACATGAAAACACAAATGGATAAAGATATATGTACCCCTATATTCATTGTTGCATTGTGGCATTATTCACAATCACTAAGACCTGGAAACAACCTAAGTGCCCATTAATGGATGATGGATAAAGAAGATTTGGTATATATGCACAATCGACTACTACTCATCCATTAAAAGATGATATCTTGCCATTTGCAACAACTTGGGTGGACCTTGAAGGTAGTATGCTAAGCGAAATAATTCAGAGGGAGAGTCAAATAGCATATGATCTTACTCATAAATAGAAGATAAACAACAACAACAAACAAACACATAGAGACAGAGACTGGATTGGTGGTTACCAGAGGGGAAGCGGAGAGGGAGGAGGATGACAGGGGTGATTAGGCGCATGTGTGTGTTGATGGACGGTAATCAGTCTTTGGGTAGTGATCATGATGTAATCTACACAGAAATCAAAATATGAGGATGTGCAGCTGAAATTTATATAATGTTATAAACAAATGTTACCTCAGTAACAAAATTAAATCAAATCAAAATCCAACACAAAAGCACTGTTAACTATGTGCCAAAAATAAGTCAAACTAAAAAAGAGATTATAAATAAAACCTTTCCTATCACAAAGCTTTCAAATATTTTCTCCTGTTTGTTTGGAAGTTTTACTTAAATCACAGAGTTTTATGTATTTTTACATTGTCAAAACTATCCAGTTTTTTACTTTATGTTTTCTGCTTTGGGAGTGATGCTCAGAATGGTTAATCCCTCATCAATTTTATGTAATTACTCTTCTAAATACATCCCTCTCTTTCCTTTATGGGTTTAAAGTTTTTAAATTCATTTGAAATATATTTTAGTACCTAGTATGGCACTGGAATCTAGGTTGATTTCTAAGGAATAGTCAAATAGGCCGGCATCATTTATCAAGGAGTCCATTCTTTTCTTCCAGAATTGAAAAGCCATCTGTCTCATATATTGAGGACACCCCCCCCCACCACACACACACAGACAAGTGTTTTCTGAGCATGTTACATTCTCTTGGTTGCAGTCTTAAGATTAATCCTTGTAGAGTGAATCAGAAGATTAAAACGCTTGTGATAGACAAATAATCTTCTTTCTTTTAAAGTTAGGAAAACTTTCCCTGATACAATGTCATCGTTTTTCTGCATTTTGGGATTTATTCATTAAATTCTTATGGAGTGGCAGTCATGACCAAGAAGGAGGCCCTGAGGATAGCTGGATTACAGGGCTGCAGTGTCTGTCCTCAAGCTCACCGTCGAGTTGGGGGTGGGGGTTGGAGCTCTGAATGCCAGCAGACACCCCCAGGCGCTGTGGGAAAGGCTAGGCTATTAGGCTCTGCCTAAATCACCTTTGTTGCAGTGAGGGTTCCCAGGGGAGGGGATATTTGAGCTGTGTCTTGGAGGATGAATAGAGACTCGCCAAGAAGACAGAGGCACAAGGTGTTCCGTGTTGAGGGAGCAGCAATGCCAGCACTTTGAAAAAATGAGAAGTTTCCTATAATTCAATAAATGTGCCAGAAAAGATCTTTTGCTTGGAAAGATCCACCGTGTGGCTGTATAGGCAAAGTGCTACAGAGGAGAGAGTAGAGGCTACTGGTTGAGAGTTATTTTAATAGCCCAGGTGAAATTGGATGAGTGTCTGAAGTGACGACTTAGCAACAGGGATGAAGAAAGGAAGTGAAAGAAAAGTGCTCAGACGGCAGACCTCCAGGCTTATTGTTTGGCAAACAGACTAGATGGTGGTACCAAAGCCAGGAGATAAGTTATAGGAGGCAGAGCATTTACCTCTGCAGGTACTGAGTTTCCAGCACCTACAGACCATCCAATCCACGGTTGGTTATTGACACCTGGACCACAAGAGAGAGATCTGAGCTGACATTACATCTTTGGGAGTCATGGATTTGTAGGTGAAGAATTATAAGATCAAATGCCTACATGGTGCAGTTGCTGGGTAGATGGAGTAAACGAGTGAAGTGGATAATAAGGGACAATGGGGACTCGCGCGAGCTGGGGAGAGCACGCCCCATCTCATGGAGCAGCTGCTGCTCAGCTCCCCTCCATTGTTGATGTGGGACGGTGGGCCCAGTGCTGGTGACTTTTTTATTTTATAAAAGAGACCGGAAACCTGGACTTTAATATGAGCTCTCCCATACTCTAACTACTTTAAGATTTTTAAAAAACACTTTTTGAGCCAAAACAAATTAGCTGGCTGGCCACATCAAATCAACGGACACTTCTGTTATAGATGGTAACGCAAATTGTAAACCTGAATTGAAATTCCTAAGAAAAATGTAGTCCAAACTGAGAAAAGGAGGACCTCAGAATGAAACTCATATAACTCGAGGCCGAAGAGAGAACGCTGAAGCAGTTACCGCACAATATAACTCATATGTTTTCCATGGTGAGCGAGTGAAAGGAACATGTTCTTTCACAACACAAATATGTGTCCCAAAGAAATCCATGAGAACCAACCTCAAATACGTCCTCAGCGTGGTCAGTCCTGCTACAGCTCTTTCATCAAGTCACTCTCGTCCACCCCAGCCATCACTTCAAAGCTTCTCCACTGTCTTTAAACCCTTGACCCTCACCCCTAACCACAACCATCCTGTCTTGAACTGGTCACCCCATCTCATGCTTTATGTAGGAAATAGAATCTGTCAGACGGAATTTCCCTGTCTGAAACTAAACATTTGACCCTGTGGATCGATCCTGTCTCCTCCTTTCAGCTTCTTATGAATCTTACACGCTCCATGCCTTCTCTCTCTCATATATTTAGACACGCCATCTTAAACTTTCGCTAGGTTTTTAAACAGGTTCAGGCCTCTTCCATGAGCGAGAATAAAAACCAAAACAGCCTCTCCCAGTCCCACAAGTTTCTCCAGCTTATTTATCCTCCTTCTCTATTACACTCAAACTTCTTGAAAGACTTGTGTACACGCCCTGTCTCCAGTTCCTTTTCTCCACTCACTCCTTAGACTATCTGATCGAGCTCCTGTTTCAAAACTCTACCAGACTCCCTCTTGTTAAGGGCACCACACGACTAACCCAGTGAGCATTTTCAGCCCTCACCTCTCTTGTCCTCTGGGCACATCTGACCCTGCTGGTCACTGTGCTCTTCATGACCCACCATTTCCCTGCTCCGGTGGTAATCCAGCTGTCCCGGGCTTCCTCCTGCTCCTTGCCTAGATCACATCTTGTTCTTCACTTCCCCTGGGAACCCTGCCTTTACTGGTTCAAATATCACTATTATATACTCTCTGAGGGCAATAAAACTCTCTTTTGTAACATTTTTCACTGTGAAATTTTATATTTGTCTGTATGCTCTCTCCACTTGTAAGCTGAAGAAAGGCAGGCAGCAGCTAGTTTTTCTCATCATCACATGCACTGTAGCTAGACAAAGCCCCGGAGCTCAATAATGCTCTGTGTAGCGGGTGAATGACTGAATAAGTACAGTGAGTGATGGCAAAGCCTGGCCCTGCAGAGAGTACAGCTTCCCTCACTCGCCTAGAATGTGAGGAAATAAGGAGAAAACAGGATAGTTTCAAATTCTTTCATATTTGGATCATTTTAACTTTTAATTTTTATTAAACACACACTAAACATACTTCAGAAATTTATCTAAGCAAAGTTGTTACAATATGTTTAATTTTTGGATCACTGTTATTTTTAGTTTTTATTCTTCAACCTGCACTTAATACTTGATATAACCTCTAAGTAGAGTGACATGAATATGAATAAGATTCTGTCTTTACTCTTAAGATGTAAGTTTTCCTCCTTGTACATATTAAGACGTAAACTGGAAACAAAATTTAAATACCTGTTCATTTAAGCAGCTGCAAACGCAGCCAACTATAAGAATGATACAGAAAAAAAAGTCTTAAAAAGCTCATTGAAATTACATAAAAAAACTTTTATTTCACCCCAAATATTTTTGCATCATGAAGTGTGTCCGCGTAACGATCTATATGTAAAGGGATATGTAAAGGATGTATATTTAGAGACTGGTATGAACGAACACTTTCATTATGAGAAATGGACCAAATGTTATAGCTTATGATCATCAGCTATATTTACCCAACAGGCATTTGTTGAGCACCTGCCATCAGCTAAGGTAAGCCAGGCCAAGTCTTCATGACCAACTGGATGTAGGATTGAGCGCAGGAGAGAGGAAGAGGTCAAAGGACACGGAGGTTTCTAGATGTGTTGACTAGAGGGAGGATGAACAGGAATTATTTCTGGAAGTTTTGAATTTGGGACACCAATGTTAACTAAATTTCAAAAATGTTTAAAATATGCCTATAGTGGAAGCAGAGGGTTCTTGCTTATAAATATTACTTTGGCAGTAACTGATACATATTATGGTTGAAGGTCTGGGAATGGGCAACCGAGTTGGATATCATGGAGAGGTCAAGTCACGTAACAGATGAAAAAGGCCTTTTGATTTTCTCATTAAATATATATGAGAGTCTAAAAAGTGGATTTGGAGGTTATAAGACAGAGAATTTTCCTTTGAACTGAATGTGTCAAATCAACTCAATTCATGTTAGACAGCCCTATGTGCAAATCTCAGTTTTGTCACCTTTGATATATGACATTGGTCAAATTACTTAACCTCTCAAAGCCTCAGAGATGCTCACTTGTAAGGTGGAGGTAATAATACCTGCTTCCCAATACTTGGGGAAGAGTTAAATAACATGCTAGTACCATATCTTTCACATATTAAGTGTCAAATATATAAGATTGGTGATGACCAAGAGGGCTGTGATGACAGTCATCCTCTGTTTACGACAGGGCCAGGACAGATGGAAGAGAAAAGAAAGAAGGAGACTTCAATTCAACATAAGGGTGAGATTTTGGAAGACCAAGTTGTGTAGACAGAGGGGTGAACTGTTGGAAGCAACGGTTCCATCCGTGGAAGGAGGGACTAGATGACCCTTTGGTAGAAAGCTGACAATGAGTCTTGAAGCGCTAGATAAAGGTTGGCATTCTGGTTCTATAAATCTATTCCGCCCCCCTGGATCAGGAGATAGATGTAGGGGCATAATTTAGGGGAAGAGTAGAGGGAGATAACTTTGTTACGAGATTAATAGAAAATTTAATGTATCATTTCACAGCAAAAACAAAAGGTCCCCAATTGGGAAATGACAATTTTCTGCTCAAATGCAAAGCAGCAGCTACTGTACTCAAACACATCCCCACACCACCTCTGCCCACTCACTGATTTTATGAACAAGAGCCTCATCTCTTTCACTGCAATGCCAAAGCTTTAGGAGAATAAAAAGAATTTCCCCTTCAAAAAGGGCCGGAACCCCTGATTCATGGAAGTGACAGTATGCTTTCCTAAGAAAAATCGGATTTTGAAGGCGGATTGTTTGGTGTGATTAGTAGTGTTACCAAAGAATTACCCAATTATCTGAGAGAAAACAATGACCTACAAAAACATTTCAAATGGCAACTCTCCAAAACCATTTCACTTTACTCTCAAATTTTGAAGTCCACATAAGATGAAGTACTTATTAATGTAGCCATTTCTGAAGACTGTTCTTTTCACTGTTTTTAGAGCAGTGGCCATGAGTGGCGGGAGCCGTGCCCATTTGTTCTTCTGACAGTTCATGTTTGCTCTTGAGATGACGGCAAGAACTGAAAGGGCAAGTTCCGGCTCTAAGTCTGAGTGATGTTCACAGTCCTAGACTCACTCTCACAAGTTCAAACAAAGATCTAAGGGATTCTACACATTGGGACAAGATTCAGGGTGACATTATTCTTCTGAGGAAAGCGTTTCAGAGGAGTTTGCCTACTCTGTAGATCCTGGCGAAGTACAGGATGCTTTGTGCAATAATCCTGAGAGAAGAAACCATGAAGGAGCCCTGTTTTTCCTTATAGCATATGAAACCTGAGCTATGAAGTCAACATTATACACACATCAGCTCTAAATTCTCCAGGGAAAGAACTATTCCGGGTAAGAAGACACTACTAAAGAGACCTGTTCTGGATCTGACTTTCCCCCAGGCTTGTAGACAGAAAGTGGATTTGCGGTCCTTTTGTGTACACCTGAGTGGAGTATCGTATATAGGTCTCCAAGGACAATACTCTATGTGCTCTGAATGGGAAATAAAAATCACAGGAAAATGAGAGTCTTCTAGGGCTATCTCAGCCACACCCCACATCTTGAGTTGGATCTGTGAGAAGGGCATCAAAGCAACTCCTCTTTGGTATAGGGATAAAGAGTACGGACAGGTCCCTTTCATCCTTGCGGAGGAAATAAGTGCTGCGTATTGATGTGCTGATGTGCTAGCAAGTTGGCATTCTTGGGTTTAATAGTCATGGTTCTCCGTGGTCCTGTGTGATATTATTTGACCTGACTGGCGATGTTTTACAATTCTATTGAGGCACAAATTTGACTTAAACATGCTGCAAGGCCAGAAGGTTTGGATTAGCTAGTGAGGAAGTGGACAAGGCCAAGGGACTACTCAGCATCCACGTCTCAAGGCACATCCATTGTCTTCCTTCTCGGCCACATTTGCAACATCTGGAATAAAGTTATTTATAACGAAGAAACTTTCTTTAGTTGTGAAATCTGGCCATGAAGTAAGAAAGGGGATGAGGAAAGGAGATGCTCATTGTTGATGGAAGTGTTACTAGATCATGTTCTAAATTTTGTCCAAACTTTTCCCATACCTGTGAATTCAGAGTTTTCCCAAGCCCTCGTCTCCAGAAATGTTTCTTATGGACACAAGGGGTTAACTGTATCTCTAAAAAGAAGTGTAAAACATGTCAGGGCGTGTGGAGAAGAGTTTGAGCACGAGGAAGATAATTTCACTTCTTTCTTCTAGGCAAAGTCTTCCAGCCCATGCCTCCTCTTTCCAACATTGATTTGATCTTTTAAAATAGTTATTTGAGGAACAGAAATGTTATCAAAGATCTCCTTCTGTAAGATCATCTTAAGTGTTACCTTACAGAGAGAAAAAACCTAAAACATTTCCCCATTTCAACTGATAAAACTCAACTCTAGTGATGGTAAACTCAACTCTGAAAATCAATTCCTAATGAAAATTTTTAATACAAAACCAAGGTTAAAATCAGTTGGTAAAGAATTATTTACTATTTCGTAATGCAGAAAAGGTGACGAGTTTTTCCTGTTAAAGTAACTTCTGATTTGATGTAAAATGCTTCAGTTGTCCCTCGTTGTCTTGAGGATGGAGCCCATACTCCTTCACAGGGCCCATCAGACCCTTCACTGTCCCGTTGGAGCCTCGCCCCCAGCCACCCGCCCCGGCTCTCGCTGCTCCCGGTTCCTGTCATCCTGAACTCTGAGCAGTTCCCAACCCTCAGGGGCCTTTGACCGTGACCTTCTCTCTCAGAAACTCTCAACTCAGTGCTGCTTTCTTCAGCAACACTGTTTTGACCTACTGACCTTGCCTCAGGAACCCGTCTTCTGAAAGGTCCCAGAGCTTCCCCAGTCTGCATTCGCCATCCATCGAGACCCTTTCCCAAGCACCCTGTGTTCCCGCTTGTTGTAGCCTTTTTTGTGTGAGGAAGATTGTTGCTCAGCTAACAGCTATGCCAATCTTCTCCTATTTTGTAGGCGGGACACTGCCACAGCATGGCTTGATGAGCAGTGTGCAGGTCTGCACCCAGGATATGAATCTGCAAACCACAGGCTGTTGAAGCAGAGCACATGAACTGAACCATTACGCCACTGGGCCAGTCGCTATTGTAGTGTTTTTGATGCTGTAGCATTACTGTCTGCTTGTCAGTCTCCCTCATTCATTCATTCAAGCATCTCACAAATATTCAGCAAGCACGTATGACATGGCAATCACTCTTCCAGGCACGGAGGATGCAACAACGAAGAACAAAAGTACCGGTTATCATGGAGTTGAGCTTCCAGTGGGGCAGCACAAACAACCACACGTGCACATGCAGTAAAACGCCCGGCCGTCTAAACTGCTGTGGAGAAAAATGACACAGGGTGAGGCAAACAAGGAATGAGTTACCTCTGGTGGGGAAAATGGTTGCTTTTGGAAAGATAGTGGTTTATTTTGAGAAAGGTGATCCTGGGGGAACCTTTAATGAGACAGCAGGTTTTTTGGTTTATTTTTTGTTTTTACATGGATTTGAAATGGGCAAGAGAGCAAGAAACACTGGTATTTAAATGAAGTTGTGTTCTAGGCAGAGGAAACTAAGAGAGCAAAGACTGTAAAACTCAGATCTTCCTGGCGTATTTGGAGGAAAAGCAAGGAGGACAGAGCGGCCGCTGTGCATCGTGTGAGGGAGAGAGTAGTAGAGGCAAGAGTCCACCTGTCCCGGGGACATTCAGGTGGGACAAGGTTCTCAACAAGGCTGTGCATGAGAAACAACTGGGGAGCTCAGAGACGTAGGACAGCTCAGTCTCATCCCAAGAGAGTCTGACTTCAATGACTTGGAGTGGAGCCCTGACGTTGGTATCTGTCGTGGTGCTGTTGTTTCGTTTTTTCCTATCGGCTTTTTTTCGAGGTGTGATAAACTTTTAATTTTAGAGTGGTTATAGGTTTGTGGAAGAGTAGCAGAGAGAGGGCAGGGAGTCCCACACGTCCTCACCCAGTTTCCCCCAAACGCTGTGACACTTTGCATTATCATGTTACGTTTGTTACGGCCCAGGAACCAGCACTAGCCAATCTCCACACCTTATTAGGATTTTGCTGCTTTTGACTCTAATGTCCCTCTCTCTTCTAGGATCCCCCCCGGGACACCACGTTCCCTTCAGCCAGCGTGCTTTCAGAGTCTCGCTGGGTTTTCAGGGCCTGGACAGTCGGGAGGAGGACTGCTCAGGCTTAGCAGGGCCCCTCTGATGTTTTTCTCATGTTTAGCCTGGGTTTCGGTTTGGGGGAGAAGACTCCAAAGCCGGAGTGCCCTTCTCGTCACTTTCGGATGGGGGAATGTGCCATCAACATGACTTACTGACCTGTCATTGATGACATTACCCTTGATCACTGGGCCAAGACAGAGCTTGCCAGGTTCTACTCCATAAGATTTCTTTTCCCCACTTCCCATACTCTACTTTCTGGAGGTAATTCAGTAAGCACAGCCCACACTCAAGTGAGGGTAGGGCATGGAGTTAAGGGCCATCTTTCGGGTGAGGGAGGCACTGATATTTTTAAGGGGCTCCCACAGTGATTCTAATGTGCAGCTGATGTGGGGCATCCTGGGCCATTTTAGGGTTTTGACCCTATTCCGAGCAAGATAGGAAGCCATTGAAGAATTTTGAGCAGGTGAGTAACATAATCTGAATTAAATTTCAAAGGTTTTCTCTAGCTGGTTACTAGGTTTCTCAAGTAGACTATGGACAGGTGCAGAAGCAATGGGAACAGGTGAGAGGTTATTCCAATAATTTATGTGTAAAGATGGTGACAATTGGGACCAAAGCTGGCTGCAAGCTACTTCTCAGGGTAGGAACCAATATTTCTTTGTATCTTCAGACCACAACACACCGTAACATGTATAGCAGATGCTCCTCAATGTGATGTGAGTGATGGTGGAACAGAAGGTTCACGCATTGCTCTGTGGGAGGCAGGAAGCCTCAGAGGGTGGGAAGGTAAGGCATCTAGGAAGGTTCTGGAATGTAACATGGCATGAATCATTTACAACCGACTGAACAACTGAAAACTTACATTCCTTATCTGTAAAATGGAAATCATAATCCTTCCAGACTAATGAGTAGGGATAACCAACAAGAATAATCAAATGTAAGGGACTCCCTTCACGCTGCTAGTAACCTGCCGCGATGCCCAAGCCTTGCACACGCCCGTGCGCAGCAGTGGGGACGAGGGCGAGGTCTGAGTCCCAGACTCGCTTCTCTTCTCAGCATTGGTACTTATCGCTTTGGCCAAAGTACACCACCTCTCTGGGTCTCAGTTTCTTCACCTTGGAAGTGAAGATAACAGTTCCTACCTCATAAGACTGTTGTGAGAATCAAAAGATTTAATATAAAGAGGTGCTTAGAATGACTCTTGGCACATGGTAACAAGCTCTCAGAACTCCAGCTACTGCTATTGTCATTCATCCCCAGAGCACATGTCCCATGCTCTCAGAACATTTCTCACCTAATCCTGCTGTGTTGAATGTTGTTTTCCCCCAGACCCATTCTCAACCAGGGCAGCCGGCCTCTATGGACTGTGTCAGGATGGGGCCCAGTTGGGAGGCCAGCACAGGACATCATAGGGTGGGAGGAGAATGCTGGTGGGATATAACCCCAGTCCCCTCACAGCCTGGTACCAGGTCGCTTTGGCTGCATTTTCCTATGGAAAGCCTCAGCTCCCGGCCAGAAGCCCTCTCTACACCTCTCTCCACTTCCTGTAGTCACTTCCTTTCCTTGCTCTTTAAGGTCAAGGGGTGGTAAGAGGTTTCCCTTATTGTTAGCCCAGAGCACCAGAGCACTGTCCCTTTTGCCAAATGTCTGCTCACACTCTAGTAAATTGTCCCTTTATTAAAAGTTTCATTTCCCTCCTCTGGATGTACATCTGTCTCCTGTTGGAATCCTGACTGATACAATAGGCATCATTCCCATTTTGCAGATCACAAGACTGAGGCTTTAAAAGACTCTGCTCAGGATAATGAAAACAGCAGGAATTTCAAGCTAGGTAGTCATGTGTTCAAATCTTGTGTAAGTCTGAGCAAGTCACTTAAACTTCTCCCAGCTGTGTGAGTCATATAAACAGATTCTTAGCTGTGTGAGTTTGGGCCAGTTATTGAAACTGTCTGAGGCTCAGTGTCTCCTTCTGCAAAATAGCCCCAGAGCATTTCCGTGAGTGTTACAAGTGATACTGCATTTAAAGTCATCATCATGGTGCCAGGCACAGAGTGGTTGGTTAATAAAAAATGTTAGTTTCTGTCCAAAAAATGTTTCTACATTTTGGAAATAGTTCAGCAATTTCTGGCTCAATATCTATGGTCTCTTTGGGGCTAAACTTTCCCATTTTTATTATTTTGTAAGTGCATCTTTGTATGCACTGTTGTCAAATAGGATTCTTGTAAGCTCTCCTTTGTTGTTGTTTTAGTCTTAGTTTGTTTCGTTTTTGCAAATTTAGCTATAGAATTATGCTTAAACTTCCAAGAGATAGCTCTACTTTGTATCTTGCAGCAGTAACCTTAGACAAACAAATGAAATCTCCATCTTCCTGTTCGCCTTCTAACTTGAAAAGTTCTTGGCAGGTTGGCCTAGTGCAGAAAGTTTTTATCAAAATGACTTTTATTAAGGACTGTAGCAATCATCGATGCTAAATCTCTCTTTCTGACAACCTTTCCCTGTTGGTGCACTTGATAATTTCTTATCTTACACGGAGGGACGGGTTTAACGCAAAGCTATTTCTGAAAGCTTCTCAGAAGACGGAGAACAACGTTTCTGCACAGCATTTGGCCTGAAACAACTGTTTCCACTTTGGGGATTTTCAGTTATTATCAGAAATCATTCATAGTCCAATTGGCAATGGAAACGACATTGGAATGCTTTATTGACTCTGAGGTTTTGTACACCAAGTATATTGATCAGAATATGTCAGCTCCAGGCACATTACAGCTTTGTTACAGTTAACGTAACTGTCACTTGGATGTTTCACTACAGAGTAGTGCCCTGGGCCTAAGCCTACCAGGAAAGAAAGTAATTGCTTATTTTTTTAAAAAAATATTTTAGGCTCTCCGACTGTCAACTCGAAAAGAGAAGTTGTCTTTTTCTATGTTAAAGGATTCATTGTCATGGATTTTACGGTTGGAAAGAGGATGGAAAGGAAGCTCATGATTGGCTCTCCTCATGCGCCAGGGACGCTTCATATTTTATTTAAACACCCAACAGTCTTGCACGGCGACAATTATCTCCAGTTCACTGAGGCTCAGACGGGTGAAGTGTCTGACCGTGAGCTGCCCATGTTGGGAGCGATGGATTTGGGTCTCAAGAGCTGGCCTCTCTAATTCACAAGTCCAAGCTCGTTCCGCCCCGTCCGCGCACCAGCTCCAGGACAGCACTTTATTAGAGAATGGCTTTTTAAAAAACTACCAAAACCTCATCTGACTCGATATTTGACAATTTTCTCAGCTTCTAACTGATCTCAAAGCTTTCGCTCACCATCCCATTGCTCTGTTCTCAATTTAAATCCTCCGAATCTCTTGCCTGTATTGTTGCAATAACATTTTAACTTGTCTTCCTGAGTCTAGTTTTGTCCACTCCAATACATTATCCATATTAATATTTTAAACACGAAGACCTAATTATTAACTCCTCCTGAAACGTTTCCACAGCTCCTCATCGCCAATGATATAAAGTCAGAATTCCGCATTCAAGGCATCCCACAATCTAGCCGCCCCCTACATATTCAGCAATCGAAGTAATTTCTCGACCCCTCTGTTCCAGGCATATGGAATTTCCCTAATCCCCCATGCTTTTCCATGCCTCCTGGGTTGCACATGTTCCCTCAACACTCACTCCCATCTTACCTGGAGAATGTGTGCTTATCTTTTAAGACTCTGATCAGAACTTGTCTTTCCAACGAAGTCTTCCCTGGCCTTTCTGAATGGTTTTAGGCCCAAATCATCATTTTTATTTGTAAGAAAAATACAGTACTGAAGTTATTTCTTTGCATTTTGTCTCTTCCTAACAGATTATGAACTCTTTGCAGCCAGGGACTGTGTCTAGGTGTTTAATAATTACTTGGAAATGAATAAATCTATTAAAACCTTTAGAGTTAGTTTCCTGTTTTCCAGCAAATATCTTTAAAAATAGCAACTTTGGGGATCTAATTCATTATACTGATGCTTCAGAAACATTTCCACCTGAGCTTACTCTTGAACTTTTCTATGCTGGCCACAGTACGCCTAGAAAGAGAGGATTTCTGCTCACACTAGTAAAAATTGGAGAGAGGGCTCAAGAAGAGAGGAGCAGTAGACTGGTGACTAAAAATGGAGAAGGAAGTATAAGAAGTGGAGAGCAAAAAGAGGAAGCAGCACCCAGAGAATAAGCTCAGGGGTCGCAGAGTTGAAAGAGGGAGAAGCTGAGAAAGAAGCACCTATGAAGCTCGAGACTCAGAGATGGGTTTTGATATCTGGAGCATGGAGTAAGCAGGGGAGGGTCAAGGGTTAGGAAGGGGGTCCAGTAGGATGGGTTACAGAAGCCACTTCTAGGCTTCCAGGGCTCACAGCTGTGCGTTCTTCCATTTCTCAACCCGCTGTTAGGATGCCGCACAAGACCCACTAACAATAACCAAGGGCATGTCACTCACATCTTGCCTGTCACTCAACAGACTATTTATCAAGGAAAAAGACAGAGTTTGGGGAACAACAGACGTTTGAAATGGGCTGAACAAACCCAAACAAAGATTTCAGGCAAATAAGAGTGTCTCTTTTTTAACCAGTTAGATCCCTTGCAACACAAGTTTCATCGTCTCCATGGATCTTCTGGTAAGTGATAATGGACAAGCCAAGGAATGTAAATAGCAACACCGAAAGCAAACGAAAGCAAACAAGGGGCATAAGCACTAGATGGGATAATCAGCTCCTTTCTAATTGAAAGTTGATCATAGGCACAATTAAACAATCATTAGTTCACGTCCTCCTTCAGCAGGAAATGGCATCGCCTACAGTTTTCTTGGCACATATAAAAAATGGTGTGAGAACTAACACTTGATACTGTATGACAACGTCATACCGGCAGGTGCGGTCAGAACGCCCTCTAACCACTACTGACGCCTCCTCACTGGTCTTGACGTCTGCAGCCTCTAACCCTGTGCTGTCCCATGCAGTAGCTGCTAGCCACGTGTGGCTATTTAAGTATAAATTTAAATTAATTAAAATTAGCAAAAATAACAAAATTCAGGGACCAACCTGGTGGCGCAGCAGGTAAGTTCTCATGTCCCACTTCAGCAGCAGGCGGTTCACCGGTTCGGATCCCGGGTGCGGGCATACGCACCGCTTGACACGCCATGCTGTGGCAGGTGTCCCACACATTAAGCATAGGACGATGGGCACGAATGTTAGCTCAGGGCTAGTCTTCCTCAGTAAAAAAGGAGGATTGGTGGCAGATGTTAGCTCAGGGCTAATCTTCCTCAAAAAAAAAAAAAAGTAAAAAAAAAATTCAGTTTCTCTGGCATATTAACCACATTTCAAGTGCTCAATGGCCACATGTGGCTACTGTATTGAGCAGCACAGATGTACAACATTACCATCATTTCAGACATTTTTATGAGAAAGCTCTGCAAGGCTTCCCATTTGTCATAACCATCTCCACTCAGCCTAGCCTGCTCATGCATATGCATAGTTTTATTATATCACTTCCTTGCTCAGAAACTTCTGACAGATTTCTTGTCACCAGGGCAGTGCTTCCCAAAATTTAATGTACATTCCTACTATGTGGGGATCTTGTTAAAATGCAGTCTCTGATTCCATAGGGCTGAGATGAGCCCAGGATTCTGCATTTCAGTCAGCTCCCAGGTGATGCCAATGGCGTTCCTTCGACCATATTTTGTCATCCTGCCTTTCAACGTTCTCAATTCTCTCACCAGCCCTGCCTGATCTCCATCAGCTTCCAAAAGGACCTTTCTTTATCTAGCAGCTAAAAGTTTCTCACCAGTTCCTACTGATGCCATTATTACTCATGCTCCCTTCCTATGCTCATCCAATTCCTTCATTTTCAGGAAGGCCTCCCCAGTGGCAGAAGCCTGCTTAATCACCTATGTACAGATGGCTCTAGAACAGCACGCAGAGGGGTCACCTCAAGGGAACTGGACGACTTGCACTACCCAGGTCCTCCCCAGGAGGTGCTAGTCATTCGGTCTGAGATGGGGCCCAGAACCTACTTGATCGACAGACTGCAGGTAATTCTTATACCAGTGTTTCCATAACCAAACTCTGAGCAATGTTGCCTTAGCATACTTCTTATATATACAACTGATTTTGATACTTAAAAAACTTACAGATAACCTTGCACTGACATTCAGCTGCTTATAGGGTTTTGACTTATTGCAAAATTAAGTATAAACAATCGATTTACATCCAGAAATGTCAATAGATGTGGATTTCAACCCCAATCACAAGTTGAGATTCCTTGAGAGAGATTTTAAAATCCTCATGCAAAGGCCCCATCCCCAGAGATTCTGATTTGATTGGTGGGGGAATTGTCCTCCCCTCCCCCAAGCTCTGTTATTAGTTGCCTGGGGATGCCTTAACAGAGCACCAAAAATTTGGTGACCTGAAACAGCAGAGTTTTTCCTTTTCATAGCCCTGGAGTTAGAAGTCTGAGATCAAGGTGTCGGCAGGACCAGGCTCCCTCTGAAGGCCCCAGGGGACAATCTGTGGCACGCCTCTCTCCTAGTTCCTGTGATTGCTGGCAGTCCCTGGCTGACGGCTGCGACCTCTGATTTCGGCCTCGTTCATTGCACAGCCTTCTTCCCTGCGTCTGTGTGTCTCCAAATGTCACTCTCCTTATAAGGACACAAGTCATGGGATTTAGGGCCCACCCTGACAGGTATGAGCACA
This sequence comes from Equus quagga, assembly GCF_021613505.1. Classification (NCBI taxonomy): domain Eukaryota; kingdom Metazoa; phylum Chordata; class Mammalia; order Perissodactyla; family Equidae; genus Equus; species Equus quagga. The sequence goes on along the minus strand of NC_060267.1, from coordinate 183,851,265 downwards.
TTGGAACTTGATTACACCTGCAAAGACTCTATTTCCAAACAAAGTCACTTTCCCAGGTATCTGGGGTTAGGACTTCAACATATCTTTTTGTGGGACACAATTCAACCTGCACGCTCCCCAGGTGATTCTAACATGCAGCCAGATTTTAAGAACTATGGGTCTAAACTCAGCAGTTCTGAAACTTGAGCAAAGATCCGAATCAATCGAGGGGCCTGGTAAAACAAAGATTGATGTGTCCAACTCCAAGATTCAGTGGGTCTGGGTTGGGCCCAGGGATCTTCATTTTCTTAACAAGTTTGAAAACCACTGGTGTGGGGGAAGGAGAGATGAAATGGGTGTATATCTCTCCAGCTCTCGGAGGAGCAGCATACCCATCACCCGGGAGCTTAGGGGAAAGGCAGACTTTCGAGTCCACCCCAGCCTACCAAACAGAGACTGCATTTTAACAAGATTCCCAAGGAATCTGAATGTTCATTAAATTTTTAGAAGCACCGTTGTGTACTATTCGAAATAAAATTGTTCTTTAGCAGCTGGTTGAATTAGTTAGTGAGGGAATGGATGGATGAATAAATGAATGGATAATGAAGCAGATTCCCCAATGGCCTGTCTCCCAGAGGCAGAACATGGGCCTCCTCAATCCATTGACCAGGAAGTTGTCTTAGCAGCTGTGAAGAAAGTGGCTTGTCATCATAGTGGCTACAAGAAATCTGCCTGTTGGTTCTTCAGGAAGTGAGTGTTCTCTGCTCACTTGTCTTTTCCAGGCGTTAACCAAGAAGTTCCATACTTTCCTCCCCCTGCCCCTTCCCAAATGGCCTCATCTGAACACTCTGGGGCTTCACTGTCAGCCCGCTGTTATTTGTGCCAAAGTCTGAAACTGGAAGCCGGCTGAAATACAGAGAAACACAGCACAGTGAGATTTGGTGATGAACTGACTCTGGGCCAAGAGCGGAGCAGGTAAGTTTCAGAGTTTCAGCTGAAAAAGAAAGGAAAGCTTTTAGAAAGCTTAGAGCCAAGTCAAAACATGCTATATATGACCTTCTCTTGGCAGAGAGACTGTAAAATAACAGTAGACCAAATTCCCCCGGTAATAGTAACTGACCCGTAAATGCCATCATTGACGGATCGTGTTTCTGGAAATGCTGTTCTAGAGCTCAAGTGCTCGTGTGAACCTCAGAGGAGTTTGGAAGTAGGCTTTGAATGTCTTTCTTTTTCTCTCTCTACTCCTGATGTCCATTTTCCTCTTGGAGAATTGTACTTTTTTTTTCCTGAGAAAGTCATGTACCCAAGCAGTCACAAACGGTTGTCGTCTAGAAGGCCAAAATTTTCCTGGAAAAAGTTGTTTTTGGAAGGCTATCATTTCTTCATGGAGCCATTTCTCCCCATCACTGAATCATTTGATAGAAAGATTGCCAGAGTTCACATGAAGAGTTGCTTTTTTAACCTGCCAGTTTGAGGAAGAGTTGATATTTCATTTTAGTAAAGTGGGTATTGTCTGCAGAGGAACAGTCTAATTTCAGGGAGCATAGTTTGTTCATATGTTGTATCCTGCCACATGAACTGAAGAAAATTCTTTTAATGTTCTCTTGCCTCCTCTTCCTCTTCTGTAAAATAAGATTAACAAAATTATCAATCTGCCTCTCAGATGTCTATTAGACTTAAATAGAACACATATCTCATTAAAAAACTCTCATGTCTTTAGCCATGTAATACAAATACATTTCTGTAATCACCATTTAACTTAATTTAAATTTTATTTTATTTCTGGTATAAGCTTATAAAATCAGTTTCCACACTCTAAATGCTCAATTAAGGCAGATAGGACTTTTGGTCTGAAATCAGCCAGTTACACACATTAGTAGCTTTAGAATAAAGAACAAAATTAACAGCTCTAGACTTCTCTTTATTTGTGCACAATGAGAAATGTTCCTTACCCAAAGCCAGGATGAAAAGTCCTCCTCTCTCTCACATTCTCTGCTGGTAAATTGCTGAATCACTGTGTGTGGCAGCCAAGTCCAGCGCTGCTGGGCATGCCTCTCGGAGACCTGTCAGGGGCACCCAAGGTCCCTCTGCTGTTTCTAGATGACAGGGCGAGAGGAGCAGCCTGACGCCATACTCTAAACAGCTCTGTGTGTGTGAGAGATTGTTTCCTTCCCCTTTATTAAAGCTGGTAGAGATTCTGCATCTCTCTATGTTTGTGCAAATCACAGATTGTACAGTTGGAGCATAATGTAGGGATCTTGAGAAATCACGTAGTGTGCCTCTAAAGTGTCGCATGAGGAATACTGTAAGTCACTTTCCAAGACGACTGAGAGGAAAAATTTGATAACTAAGACCGTCCTTGTCCCACATTTGAATAAACCGCAGGCTGCAGATTAACTCCACTTTCTGTGGTTCTTATTGGGTGGGATTAGACGCAGCCTTCTGGTCATAACGTTTTATTGGTTTCCAGTGCTGTTACTTAGAACGATCTTTCTCTTCCCCGAATTAGAAACGTCTCCTTAATCCAGCCTTATAAAATCCTCTTATAACCCCTTAATTATCATCCATTAGAACTAGACATGGTAACAGAGTAAGGAGCTGATGTGTGCTCAATAAAATCGTAGATTACTTTGCAGATCAAGGGCGTCAGGTCTGCAGAGGGAGGAATCAGCCTCAGCTCTGGATACAGCCTGCTGGGATCTGACCAAGGGCTTTTCTAACTGTGTGATGCTGAGCGTGCTGTGCAAACTCTCTGAGCACCCGCGTCTTCCCCGTAATGAAAGAGTGATCACAGCACCTACACTATGGAGTTGCTGTGAGAATGAAATGATATAAAACACAGAAAGGCTGCAGCAAGGTGCCTGATATATAGTAAATGTTTGTGGTGATGGTATCATCCGTGTTTGAATATGCGCAAATTCATCAAATTGTACACATTAAATTTGTGTGGTTGTTTGTATATCAATTACACTTCAGTAAAGCTGTGAAAAAAAATACGATTTCCGTTTTCTCACCTACTCCATTTTGTATTGATTTCAATAGTTAATTAGTGTCATTTTGATGCTGTTTTACAGTCTTGATCTCCTATTAACAAGTTGGCATTATAAGAAATGAGAAAAAAATTTTAAGAGAGCACAACTATTGCTAGATATTAAACTGAAGGATTAGTATTAAAGAGGAGTGCATTTTCTTTCTTATAAGAATAATAGATTTAGGTGACTAGATTTGTTGTTATGCCAAAAACAGAAAAATAATTGTTCCAATAAAAGAGCTCTGCCAACTTCAGCTTGTTTGCCCTTCAAATTAGTTTAGTTATTAAAAGCATTATTGGTTCCAGCTTCCTTAAAACTTGACCAAAGGCCAAATAATTTACTCGGTAAATATTAATTCAACAAATATTGATAGATTACCTGCCTCTTGCTAGGTTCTAATCTGCTTTAAGAAAAATAGTCCTTTTTGTGGGTGAGTTTTACTGTCTATTCTCTTTTTCTGGGTCACTCTCTCATTTGTTCCTTTGATAGAGTAACCAGCCCACCCAGCCTTGGTATAGACCATGATGTATCAGTTTCTTCCGTAGTAGAAAATCGGTGCCTAACACCACAGCACTGCTGCCAAAGTAGCAGGTGTCCTGGAAGTGGCCAGGAAGCTCCCTGACAGCTGGAAGGGCTGTGAGTGACAAACACATCTCAACCTGCCCTCCTGAGAGCCGTGAATTAGGGCAGCAGGAGCCTGTGTCATAGCAATTACCCAGCCACACCAGCACGTACACTGTTATTTCACTAACACACCTTTGACTTCTTGAACTTCACCTGAAGCAACTATTGTTTAATCTGAATTATTATTTATAAAACTGATAAGATTTTATTTTTCAGAAGTAGCACCCACACTTGTACTTAAGAGAAAGTTCTGAGGGTAGCTTTAAAATAAAACACATTTCTTAATGTTGGGGGACCTCCGTTCAATTGAAATACAGTCACATTTAATGTGTTTAATAAAGCCCAGATTTTTACATCTCAACGGTACAGGGCATACTATGTTTGCTATATATTGTTACACAGTATTTATAGTTCAAAAAGTGGAGCTGATTGAGGGGAAGTCACTGATCAGGAAAAACACAGATCTTATAACTGCTGCTGGATGTTTCCCAGGGCTGGATGTTTCTGGAACACTAATGTATTATTTCATCTTGTTCTCTTTTGGCTCATGAGCCAAGGCTGGCATCTGTTTTGGCAGGTCTTGGAGCACTGGGCAACCAGACCTTCACCAGCAGCAACAGCACACTGAACTTGAGACGCCAGCAGCCCCAGCACTAAAGGTGGCCCTTGATTGGCAGTGTCCTCTGCTTCTAGGCTGACTGTTTAGGCTCAGAGTTCCAAAGGAAAACATGGCCCAATTAACTGCATCTGTATCTCTCATTCTTTCTCACTGCCTCCAAACTCAACCAGTCCAGCTGTGCAGAGGTAGGTTCCAACCACAACAGGGAAGCCAAGCCTTACTCCCCGCCTAGGTCCACCCACAGGAAGCTCAGGAATCCAGGAAAGCATTGTTGAGCTTGGGCCTTAGTGCACGGTGAATGAATGGGCGAGATGCTGACAAACTGTGCTGTGGCCTGTGGACATTCATCCTCTATAGGCATCACCTACAGAGGTTGCTTCTTGTTCTGTGCTCCCCAAGATTCTTCAAGTCAATCAGTCACTTCCGTGTTGAGAGTTACTGCCTGGGAGTGGGAGAATTAAATTAGCTGTTCATAGGCCTTTGATAAGCCAAAGTCTAGAAAACTCGGAGGCCTAATCAGTGCTGGTCTGGTAGCAACTCTGGTGAACCCCAAAGCACACTGCATCAATGTAAAAAGAGTAGCTGTTCCTAGGGTGTCCCACAATCCTAGTTTGCCTGTAACTGAGGGAGTTTCCGTGGTGTGGGATTCTTGCTGCTAAAACTGGAAAAGTCCTGGGTAACTGACATGAGGTGGCCACCCTAGCTTTTACTCAACACAGCCAGCCAATTGTTACTATATTTGAGCCTTCTTGTTTCCATCTTTCTTTTCTTCATCATGTAAAATCTGATTGTTTAAATGTTGGAAATTAATTCAAATTCTCTGAGGGGAAGCTTCCCATTTGTCCACAATGCCTCAATGCTTCCTGATCAGGATAAAAGGACTGCATTCTCCCAGCTCCCCATCGCTGTTGGTGGACCATTATTTTCATATCTGGAAACTCATTGTGTTTTGAGACTCATACCATTTGCCTAGACCCTGTTTCATGCATCTTTGTAGCCTTAACGCAATCCCACTCTCACTGAGGACTTCGGACCCGCCTCAGCATTTTCCTCCACCCCGATTTCTGTCAGAATCCTAATAGACTTCATGTCCATGTGAACAAGCCAGCCATTATGACCTCTTGCTCTCTTCATCTCCAGCTCTGCTGTGTGTCTCTTCAAACTCATCATTAGGGAGCTCTCAAATCCCAAACGTCAATACACCATCCTCAAACCACAACTTCCTTTTTCAATCTCCTCCTTTACAAAAGACACTGGAGCTTCTTATTTTCAGTCCCACTGCGGTCTCAGCATCACCCTTGTGGAGGAAAATGATGCTACTGTGTGCAGACAGCCCTACCTTCCCTCTGCTGCCCATGGACACCTAGGGATCTGTGTCCACTACATGTTGGCTCAGCGGAAGGACAGCCAGGGTGTCATCTTCAAGCTTAACTCTACCACTTGTGTTTTTAGTCTAACCCCCTCTTGACTCCCCAGGACAAGTCCAAATCACTCATTTCCATCTCTCATTCTGTCTGAGTCCTGGCTCCTTGCTGTTTGTCTGTGAACCCATTCAAGTCTCTTCCCTCTCGAAAAGAAACAGAAACACTTCCCCAGATCCTCCGGCTGGCATCCTACCTCTTCTTATTCCTTCACCCCACAGCTCTTCAAAGGCTCTTTTGCAGCATCTCACTTTCCATTCCCTCTTTGGACAGTTTGCACTCAGGCATTTTCCACAATCACTCTAGTTAACAACTCTTCCTTAGCTTCCCTAGCATACTTGATAACAAGAGAATCATTTTGTTTCCTAACATAATTGCCCTCAAGAGTACTTGACTGACCTTGACTTACTCTTTTCCTTCCATTGTCTTATGTGGAGAATTTCATGTGCGTGCATGTGTCTTCCCCATCTTTCTAGCCATTTCCATTCATTGTATTGAATGGAACTGCATCTGTCTCCTTTATTGTATCCTCCATGATTTTTCTCAGTTGTATACTTGACTCACTCCTCACACTAACCAGCATCCTTGGTGTTCTCATTCGTGGCCACAGCACAAGCTACCACTGATGTATGATGGCTCTCAAGTCTGTATCTACGCCTGACCTGTCTTCTGAATTCTGGTTTCATACAGTTCCCTATGGGAAATCTGTACCTGAATGTCCTAGAATCCTAAAAGACAACAGGTACAACATTGACCTTGTCTTTCCCAGCCTCTTATATTATTCCTTGGAATTGTCACAGAATTTATTTGTTTTTCCCAACCATCAAGGTGAGAATCCTCTTAGAACCTTTCTTTTGCCACTTCCCCACTTTTAATTAGTACTATGTTAATATAAATTCTCCAAGAAGCAGATACCAAGTCACCAAGATGGGATGAGAAATGCAAGAGATTTTCGGGGGGAACCCCAGTGAAGGATAACGGGAAGGGAGCAAGAGGCGACAAGAAGAGCCCTTTGACTACAAAGCAAATCTCTGTGAGGAGAAGGGGAAGGAAGATTGGGTAGGAAGACAAGAAAGTTTCAACCAAGTCAAGGAGAAGTCTTTGAGCCAAAATCTCTAATTGTGGTGTCCTGTACTGCACAGGAGTCTTGTGTCTTACAGGAATGGCTTACACTGATACCCCAACCATGCTCCTTCATTGGCTGGGAGTGGCCGATGGAAAGCACAGGCTTGTGTGAACCAAGTGGTGGAAGCTGTGGAACAGAAGCTGGAGCCATCGGTCAGTTATATTCACACACTTCAGGAGATCTCAGAGACGCATTTTCAAGGCTGCCACTTTCCAAATTCTATCAATTTAACCTCCTAAAATCTATCACACTTCTTTCTAATCCATTCATCTGGGCACAGCCTCATCATCTTTTTTCTGGAATGCTAACTGTTCTCCTTGCCATCTGTTGTCTCTGCCTTCCTCTCCAGTTCATTCTCCAAGCTGCTGCCAAAAGGCTCCTTTTCACATGCAAATCCAATTAAATAACTCCTCAGCAACCAGATGACAATCTTTCAGTGTACACTCAGGGATAAAGGCCAAGCTTCTTAGCATGGCAACAAAGACGTACCCTATTCTACTAGGCCTGTCTAGGAGCATCTCTCAACACTTCCTTTACCTCTCCAGAAATGTACAGTGCAGTCCACTGAATGAATTTGCAGTCCCTCAAATGCATCTTCCTCAATTTCATACCCTGTGCCTTTGCATGCACGATTTCATCTGCCTAGAGTGTCCACACTCTCAGTGCCACTCCCTGTTTGTGGCCTCATTATTAACTGCAGCCTGGTTCAGTATATTTTCCTAAGTCAATAGTTCTCATCTTGGCTGTGCAGTGGCTGGAGAGCTTTAAGAACAAAACAAAACAAAACTGATGCTTGGGTGGCATGCCCAAAGAGTCTTATTTAATTAGTTTGGGATATGGCTGGGCATTAGGAGTATAAAAGCTCTCGAGAGAATTCCACTGTGCAGATACAGCAGAAATGAGAGACACCGTCTTACAGCGGCTTTTCCCCAGGAGTCTCAAAACTGCTAGGATGAATTTGGAACTCCTGCTCCGGGTAGCATTCAAACACCCTCTTCACATGTGTGCATACCACATGCATGGCCTGGTGTGAATTTGCTTTACCTTCCTGGGTACAAGAAAAATTCCCTAGTTTTGTTATTGCTGTCTTTCAAAATCGTGCTAAATCTGACTTTGAGTTCTTATGCAGGAGTGAGAAACCCCATAGCAGTCACTGTTAGGGCACTGGTCTCACACCTCTACTCCAGGGTTAGACAAGGGTACAAGGGGGCCAATACCAAGTATAAAGAACTTGAGGAAGAGCCTGCGGACTTCAGTCCATCAGGTTTGCCCCTGAGCTATGCAGTGTCCCAGCCCGGGCCTGATGTACCCCAGGACGGCTGAGCGGCTTCCCTCTGCTCATATTTGCATGGCCCCAAGGCCAAGGCTTTTAGTGCTCAGACCCCATGGCCTCACCAAGAAGCCACCACTACCAGCATCTCTCGGTGTTTGTGGGTAGTAACCCCCTGTTTTCCTCTTTGATTTGCAAACAAAACCCCTGGTGATGGTGGTTTTTACCTGCCTATAAACTCACAGTTTTGGACCCCAGTACATGAGAGCTGATGAGAGCGAGCAGAACATAAAGGCTTGCTCTGCTACGCGCGTGAAGCAGGGAGGGAAGAATTGCCTTCCAGTCTTTCCAGAACGAGAAACAAGACAAATTAACATAAAAATAAATTTTCCCACCATCTTTGTATCGTACTATTTAATAATGTGGTTAGTTTGCTTGTCTGCTCCCTTCCAGACTGAGGAATGTGAGGGGACGGAGCTCTTTTATCACGTTGTATGCCTCTTATTATACGAACCCCAATAACTGGCACGTAGTAGATACGCTAGTAGGCTTGGGCTGCTATAAAAAAATCCCATAGAACAGGGGGCTTAAACCACAGACGTTTATTCTCACAGTTCTGAAGGACAAGAAGCCCAAGATCAAGGTGTCAGATCATCCGGTTCACAGCAAGGGCCCTCTTCCTCACTGTGTCCTCACATGGCAGAGAAAAAGGGATCTCTCTCTCTCTCTCTTCCTCTTCTTACAAAGTCTCTAATCCCATTATGAGGGCCCCTCCTTCATCACCTCATCTAATCCTAGCTACCTCCCCAAAGGCCCATCTCCAAACACCATCACATTGAGGTTCGGGCTCCAGCACACGCATTTGGGGGAATATAATTCAGCCTACCACAGTGAAACTCAGTCAGTTCTTGTTTACTGTCCGCCATTTTCCACTTGGCATTTTTCTTGCAGTGAACCAACTCCCATTTTCCTTCATTTCTAAATAAATTCTATTCTGAATCAGTTCACTTATCATCTTTGCTATTCAGAAATAATTGTAAGAAACTATGAATGCTGGTACAAACTACTACATTGCGTAGCTATGTAATACTTATGTTTAGATGAAAAAGCTGGACAGCCAAGTGTTCATAAAATGATCGAGCTAGAAATCATTGACAAACAAAGTAGACTGAAAGTTACACACAACTCCTTCACTTTTTCTCTGCCATGAGTATTTGGTAGATCAAAAGTTTATTTTCCTAGTGAGAAGTGCCTACATTATATTCTTCGTAGTATTTTCACTAAGGAAATTATACATGTGTTGAAAATTCATATATATACATTTATTTTTAAAAATTTATATATAAATTTTAAATTTTGCTTCTATATTTATGTTTGTCTATATTTGTGTCGTCATAAACCAGAATCAAAACTACATGAATAAAACAACATCTATTTTACTATTGGTTGCTCAGCATCTAAGAAAGTGTATAATACATAATTTGTGCTTAAAATTTGCTGAAGAGAGGAATCATATTCTTTGTGTAATGAGACATAATAACAATTAATAAGGCATATAGACAAAGTATTCACTTAAAGGACATTAGAATTCTATGTACTGAACTTTAAAAAATTACAGATCTATGTGTAAATATATATGATAAAGAGAATAAATGAGGTGACTTTTATTTTTAGAAAGCTAACTTTTAAAAATACTGATCTGTGGTATTATGACTGCAGAATTTAGGCAAGACATTTAGAAATTTAAATTATCAGTATAGGTGGAGCTCATTTACACACATACTCACAGACATACCCATGAACACAGACAGGTTGTGTATACAACCACATAAATTTGGACGTCACTAAAATATTAATTTTATATACAGCATCATTGACTGACTAAAATGACAATCAACAGCAAGAATCTGAGGCTGTAAGTTCACGTTGTGAAGAACTGAACCAACTAGTCTGTCAGTACCGACTGGGTTGGTGGTAATTGAAGAGCCACGGCTGGTCTGCGCAACTAGTGAGAAGACACACTGCTGGGTTAGGGTAGCTGGAAGGGGCCTTTGCCAAGGATGCTGCAGCGAAAGCAATTTGAAAATGAAGCATTTAGATGGATCATTTGAAATGAAAAGTTAGCTACTGTTTAGTAAGTGGATAAAATTGATTGTTCAAATTCAACTCATTTTTTTTAAAAAACAACCAGTTGTTTCTCTGAATTAATTTTTCAAAACAGTTCGGAAATTTTTGAGGAGAGATCGTGTACACAAGACAGCTAAAAACACTGATTCAATTTGCTTCATGAAGGAAAAAATACCCCATATATTCAGGAAATTTGGCTCTAGGGGCATCTGAATTCTTGTCCTGGATACGATAGACCTGAGACCACAGACGTGGCTTCCCTCCCGAGGGGCTGCTTCCAGTTAGAAACCGAGAGGGACACAGCAGATGAGGCAGACCCAGCAGAATGTGGGCGGCAGCCTCGCTGAAGTAGGTCCCTCGGGTAGAACCCGGTCCGAGTGTGCAGGAAGGCTGATCAGAGAAAGGTCTGGTGCGGAGGAGACGGGCGGCCCCTGGGCTCACGGCCACAGGCCCTGCACAGACAGCTGCTTCTCGACTGTGAACGGGTTGTGAGCTGGGAAGAGCTTTAAAGGGCTTCAGCTCTTCCTGAGGAAGAAATTAAATCAACGAAACCTTAGCAACAATCAAAAACATAACTAAATGCCACTTTCTGGAGTGGAGCAAGAGGACTGCTCATATCTGGGATGATTAAGAGTATCACGAAATGTTTGAATAACGTGGAGAGACAGTCTTAAAAGCACCCAGACAGAAAATGCAAGTTACCTGTGAAAGAAAAGGAACTAGCCTGTCTTCATTTTCTCTTTTTAGAAAGTAATGCCAGCGGAAAATGGAGCAACAGCCACCACATCACGAAGGAAGAGGGCCTTTTTAGCAAAGTTCTTGCCTATGGAGGGTGCCAGAAGGGATTTTCAAATATGCAAAGATTCCAGAAACATTTCACTCACTTGCACAACTTCAAAAGAAACAAAACCACTTGAAGATATTGAGTAGCCACCTGAAAGATGACTAAAGTTTAAGACTTTAAGAATGAGAAAGTTATGGTATAAAAGATTGGTGATAAGCATCAACACCAGTTAAATATGGAAGTAGGTCACACAGGAAAAGATAATTTATACAGGTTTCGTTCAATTTCTATGGTGCAAAAAAACACGCATAAAGAGCCCCCTGCAATGTGTCAAATGTCTTACAAGAAATTATATCTTGTCGTCCAATAATCCTTTCTCTGGGCTAGCCTACAAAACAATCTGAGATATAGACCATATATACACAAGGGTGTTCCTCACATCATTATTTATTAAAGTGAAAATCCAAACCTGAATATCCAAGAATTGTAGAATGGGTACCCAAATTACACATGAATTTGAAATAAGTGTAGAAAAAAGTGTAAGGCAGAGCATGGTGCAAGAGATGCAGGCATCCAACCGCAAAGGATGCTGACAGTGTGATGTTTCTGGGCTTGCAAACTGCTGAGCCAGCCTGCCCTACCAGCTCCCCTGGGCAAGACCATCCCTCTTTCACACTCGAAATCTCTGCTCTGGGAAGGAGTATGCAACAGCCACTCCTGGTTTTCCTCATAGTTAAGTTAAGCACTGCTTGTAAAATTCTCCCTAACAGTGAATTTAAATTAGGTCCAGTGTTCATTATTTTCCACCCAATTCTGTACATCCAATCCATCTAGAAGGAAATGTAAAAATTTATTTAAACAGATTGAGTTTTTTGAGTTAGATATAGTTGAGGAAATTCTGTCCATTTCCTTTTAACTCACTTCCCTGCTAAAGGTCAATGTAATATTTTAAGAATATCCTTTATACATTTCTAGTTTCTCATGTCAAAGAAACAATTTATCTTTCAACATTCCCTAAGTGAAAATATATCTTCTAAAACATTTTCATTAAAATCATAAAATCAGCTGAGAAACAGAATCTCTGTCAGTTTTTATCCACGTGATCATGCTGTGACACGCTTCTGTCAATTTTGTGCTATTATACAACTAAGGGTTTAAGGGTAATAGAGATTCTAACAGATTCTGGAAGGTCACCTGGTTGATAACACTGAAACCATCCAATCTCTTGAAGAGTACCATAAATATAAGCTTGAGTACTTACGACACGACATAAATCATATGTATTACAGCAAGTATGACCAAAGTGCTCTGTATTTTCATAGAATTTGCTTTCAAATGGCCACCTGATGGATGATAGGGCTTTCTCTATGTGCAATTATTGTCTATGAAGGACATGAATGAAAACTGCAAAGCTTCAGTAAGACAGGTCTATGAACCACTAACTGGATTTTACAAAAACACTGATGATTTACATCAAAATTCATTACATTCTACCCAGTTTAAAACTTAACTTAGCAATGGTAAATAATTTTAAGAACTTAAATATTGCTCAAACCTCAAGCTAAAATTCTTATTTGGTGTTTAAGTGTATTTTTCATATGCTTCTAATTAACAGAAAGTATTAGAAAGGAAATTAAACTCATCTTGTTACACTTTATCCATAACTTCAATCATATTCATAGTCTTTCAATATTTCTATTTTGCTGGTTTTAAGCATAAGGACCATGACTTTCAATTTTTATTTTTGTAAGCATAATCTTAACTTCCTAAATTCTTTAGTAAATCTCATTTCTCCCTTATACTTAAAGAGATTTTATCAGTTACAAACTATTTGGTGGTGATTGTATTTCACAATATTTTTACTGTTCTGAGATGGAAAATCAGGAATAACTTTTGATCATAAATTAGAAAAAATCTTTAACAAAGATTTGTGATTCAGAATCACTTGGTAATTTAAAGAGTAACATGATGGCTTCAATATGAGCCATAAAAATGAGATCTATGCATTTAAGTAATAGAAATTATAATTGTAAAGTAAGGTTTAGAAATGGGGACTAAACATGACTAGGAAAACAACTCCATTTCACCAGAAAACTTTCAACAAGTAAGTATTATCATGGGTGTGCACTAGATAGTTGTTAGCTATTTTACAGACAACTAAATGAAGAGCACATGAAAATGCCCTGCTCTCAGTTTCTAGGGGCGTGAAGTTGCAGCTACAACATGGGAGCACCGGACTCCATGGGAATCTAGAATGGTATATTATATGTTAGCAATGTTCAGAACATTATTTTTTTAAAGACTTAATTTTTATTTGTTTTACTTTCAACCCTCCAGGGGATATTCTGCTTCATAGAGAAATATCCCAAAGTAAGCATGGGAGAGGAGGAGCAATCGGGTAGACGCCGTCCTCAAATTACATTGATTACTCAGTGTTTGGGGGATTAGGGGGGATGGATAAAATGCACGCACAAGTGACTAAAAGATTTACAAGACTGAGTAAAATAAATGCCATCAGAGTACAAAAAATGCTACCTGTGTTAAAAATGGAGGAGAGAGAAAGAAACATCCACTGAATAAAGAGTTATTTATAGTCTCCTACGTACCAGATACTGTGCAATGCTTTTAGCAGACCGTAAAGATAAAGAAATACAATTTCTGCTTCTTGGGGCTCAAAATCCGGAAGGAAAGATAAGATAAGAAACATGCCCCTGCCAGTCTGTGAGTTCAAGAGTGGCAGGGGCTGTGTCTTGTTTGTCTTGGCATCCTGAGTAATGAGCTCACTAGATGCTGAATTCATAATTCTAAGGAATCAGTCAGTGATTCGTACACAGATACTTATAATAAAACAAAACTAAGCATTCCACTTGGTTTTTTTCTTATTTAATCTTCACAGCAACTCTGAGATGGCAGCTACTAAATGATGAAATCAAGGGTTGGAGAAGGATAAATTACCCAAAGTTGCTCAGCTACTGTATGATGCTGTGCATCCAGAATCCAGAGATTTCATCACTTTTTTCATATTAACTTATCGAGTGATACAAGCCATGAAAAGATATAGCTAGATTGCTGTAAGGGTCAAAGAAGGAATTATTTCAACTAGGGAAATCAGTAGAGATGCCACAGTATAGAAGGTTGACTGGCACTGTAGGCTGGGGGTCATTCTGAAGGACAGGAGCAGGATCTAGGCATGCACCGTCCAGTAGCCACCAGCACACGCAGAAATTTAAAGTCAAATTAACTAATATCAAATAAAATGAAGGATTTTCAGTTCCTCAGTTGCACTAGCTACATGCTAAGGGTTCAACAACCACATGTGTCACATGTGGTCAGGAGAAGCGTGGGGTTTGTTTGGAAGGAATGAAAGTAAGTTCAATTTTGAACATGTCAAATTCAAGGTTCTTGTGAGTTTCTCTGTAAATGTCTGTGAAGCACTAGGGAAATTTTCCAAATGCTTTCCTTATGCTCACAGAAAAGTCAGTGGCTGGCCTATAAAAATGAGAGACACAGTGAGATCCAGGGGGCCATCACTGGCAGGGGACCAATTTCTAAAATGGAGGGAGTGGAGTCCAAAATGATGGCCAATTCAAGAGTTACAGAGGCAGGTATAAATGTTGAAGTAAAAAGTCAAGAGTTGGGGCCAAGATCACAGCAGTCCAATTGATGTCTTACAGCTTTGGAATATTGTGCACCTTTTTATAGCCTTGGTTTAACATTATTTCCCAAAGAGGCTACTGCTAGGAAAGTACCCAAGAGTTCAGTATCGAGTTCAGATAGTTTGGTAACATTTTAGGTGTTTGTGATGCTAGGGTAATACCTTTGGTAGCCTGTATGAAGAGTTATCAGAAACCCAAATAGGAGTCTCTTCAGTTGAACCATAGACCTCCACACAAGATACAAAGTATTGGTACGTTTTATTGAAGCAGAAAGCCTGTAGGAAGTGTTACAAACTATCAATCCCACTGTTTCAAATATCGCAGAGAATGGGGCTCCCCTCATCTTGGTCCTGGTAGATTCCAACATCCCTGGAGCGATTCTCTGTCGCAGGAATTTTTCTGTTCACCTTTTGGATTCCTTTGTTGTGATTGGTAGTGGAGGGAAAGAACCAGCAATGTAATGTAAAAGAGAAAACTGAACCCAGACGGAAAGACAGAGTTCTACATATTTGTCCGGCTGCCTGGCAGACGCGGGAAGAGGTGAAGATCTTTCTGTGTCTCAGGAGATATTTCAGTCTTTGTCACAAACTACAACGAGGTTCTTTTGACAACCAGGACATCAGGGAGCAAAATAATGTAAGATAAAAAGATTGGTACTAAGTCAGAATTTTGAGGCTTTACACAGTGGATCCCTGAACCTGAGGCAGTTTTTCTACCTGACCTCATCCCGTATAATTGGACTTTCAAAGGCTGGTTTTGTTCAGTGATTTAGTTGTTTTGAAAGGTTGAATGCTTGTAACTTACACACTTTCCAAGTATGAAATTACTAAACTTAAAACTCCTCCAGTTGGAGAATTTTTAATGACTCGATTCGTGATCTTCCTGTGAGATACCTTGAGTTCAAAGAGAAGGAAGCCGGTGCAAAGAAACACGAGAGAGGCCAGCTGAACAATCTGTAGTAGAAGCAGGCTTGAAATTCATACCTCCCAAATCTCAGTGGCAGTTTACATTACTCAGAAAAAGCAGGGTTGACTTGACAGCGGACGGAAGAGAATTAATATGAAGAAGATACCATGATGGTGTTGAGAAGTTAGTCATCAGCTAGAGCAATTAGGTGCTCTCGCCAACACTCACAAAAGGGTGAGATATTTTAAACAACCAACAGGTACTCATAAAAGATGATTCTCTCTGGTGATTATGGTGGTGTGACAGGCAGGCCACAGATCAGTTAAGATAAAGTGAAAGTGAGGGATTGTCTCAGCAGCTGTGTTTCAAAACACCTACTTTCTACCACAAGCCTAGAGCTGACCACATCTAACCAATGCTGGCCATTCAAAGGAAAAGTGGACACGCTTTCTTCTCATCCCAATACATTGTCTACACAGTGTCAAAGAGACAGGTGCCTGAAAGGATTGCTTATTTCTTATTTAAATGATGGAGAAACTAGAATTCTTCTGTCTTTAATATTTTGATCCGAAGATGGATTTTTCACTTCTTCCCTTAATTCTAGCAACACAGTTTAGTGAAGACCAGAAACTAGAACTTACAGAATTGCTTTAAAGTGAACTGTAGTTTTCCATTGTCACAACATGTCACCAAAAGTTTCTCTTGACTATAACCTGAGCATTATATCAATGGTAGATAACTGGGATATGTCATAAAAGCAAAGGTAAACGATTATAAGAACAGGTGGATTTAGTTCACAGTTGAGAGTTCATGTGTATTAATGCTGCTTATGTTTCAAATTGTAGGGAATATATTCTAAGCATTTTCTAGAAAAAATTCAGAAACATTTTTTGGACTTTTGTAATCTATTTTACCAGATTTCAATAATTAGATGAATTTTACATCAACTGACACATCTTGAAATGCTTATACAACATTTGGTGTAGTTTGTTGAAAGGTAATCAGACACATCATCTTCGAGTTCCTCCAGTTAATGTTTTCAGCTATGTTTACAAATTAAAATTCATTAGGAATGGGACTAATTTGTATATTGTCAAATCGGATTTAGCCGGTTATTACGATAGTAGTCTTGATTTTATAGAAGGCTGTTTTGTGTAGTGGTTAAGAGAGCATCATGTGGAAGAAGAGAGCCTGGGTTTGAAGCCATGATCCACTACTTACTGACAATGAAATCTTGGTCAAGTTGCTTTTTTATGCCTCTGTTTTTCCATGTGTAAAATGAGCATAATAAAAGTACTTAATTCACAGGGAGGTTGCAGAAAATCAGTTAATATATGCAAAGCCCTTAGAATAGGGCCTGTCACTGGGTAAGAGCCATGAAAGTTTGACCTGTTATTATTAGAGGTCTGTCTTCTGTTGTACAAAGCTGAAGGGCAACACAAGGACAATGAGCGCAGGAGAAAAGATTGCAAGAAGTTAAACTGCTATAGTAACAAAAGAAAAACCCAGTACGATATACTTTTTTAAAAACATTAAGATTTCAAGAAAGCTCTCCTCTATCAAAAGGAGCACTGTATCTTATCATCCAAATAACTTATGAAGACTAACAATTTCTTCCCTGAAGGAAGCTTTTCTTTATGGTTTTAAGGTTTTCACATTTAAGATTCATCGAGACTAAGTTAAGCTGATTTACTCAGGAGCTTCTGTGACATTATAAAGCCAGTCAGATGAAGAATGTAAAGAGTGCTGTGAATAAAGCAGTGGACAATATCCAAACTTTTAATTAGCTGTGATAATTGGGAAAATGTACCCTGGGTAATCAATGTTCACAGAAAACTCTAAAAGCTTGTTTTATTTAAGTCTGTTCTGTTGCCAAGCTTTTAATTTATTTTTGGTTGGAACTGCAAACTGAAAGCAAAGATGCAGCTACTTCTCTGTTTTGTACTTTTGTACCATATCCTCTCTTGGTGAACATAGAAATAGCCCAAACCGGGAAGTAAAGATATGTGAGGTTTCAGTGGTGTGTTATGAGTGAATGCTCTCTGAAACGAGCTTCCATGGGCTTCTGGAAACACAGGGTTTGGGCTGATATAGGGCTTAGTCTGAGTCTTGGCTCTGCCATTTAACAGCTATTTCATTTCGCACAAGTTGCTTAGACATTGTAAGCCTCAGTTTCCTCCTATGTCAAATAAAGATAATAATATTTACTTTATATTGTGATTTTCTTTTTTGAGGAAGATTGGCCCTGAGCTAACATCTGCTGCAAATCCTCCTCTTTTTGCTGAGGAAGACTGGCCCTGAGCTAACATCTGTGCCCATTTGCCTCTACTTTGTATGTGGAATGCTGCCACAGCATGGCTTGACAAGCGGTGTGTAGGTCCACACCTGGGATCTGAACTGGCAAATCCCAGGCTGCCGAAGTGGAACATGTGAACCCAACCACTGGGCCATCGGGCTGGTCCCCATATTATGATTTTAGAGATTTAAATTAGGTAACACATAAAAATACATAGTGCAATCCTTGGCAGAAATAGTTCAATAAATGTGGGCTGCTCTGGTGGTGGTGCTGGTGATGATGAGGCTATTGGTTCTGCTGGTAAACTGGCTCTCAAAAAATAAAAGTAACTTGTAGCATTTGCCCGTTTCTATAGTGTAAATACTCTCATCATGGCCTATTTCAAGCTAGTGTCTTAATACCCCTGAAGGCAGAGTTGGGAGGAGATGTGCCTGCTGGTTCCCACACAGCACTGGCCTCTCCACAACGTGTGATGCCCCAAACCGAGTTCATCACCTTTGCCCCAGTCCCAGTTCACAGCACATTATTCACCAGTTGATCCAGGCCAGAAATGTCAGAGCCAGTCTTAATGGGGTTGGAGCCATTTCTCAGTTGTCTTTTTCATACCCCCATACCTTAGCTGGGGCTGCTGCCTCAGACTGGACGGCCCCTCTCGTGGACTCATTGCTGAAATTCTCCTTCCAGCCTGAGCTCAAATGTTGAATCCTTAGACAAGCCTTCCTCACTTGACTCTCCCTTCAGAAGTAACCACTTCTTCCTCTGTGCTCAGGCAAGGCATTTCTTTTTTCGTTGAACAGAAATATCTATAGCTGGTTCATTAAAAGCAAATCCAGATTTCCCAGGGTGAGTAAAGGAAGAAAGGCTCCCCTGCAGGGCGCGAGCATTGCACGGGTTTAAAGCTCCCGAGGCGCGGCTGCTGTCCTTTCCCTTCCTCTCAGGAGGGTCTGGGATGGGTTACAGCCAGCAGCGCCGGGACCTAAAAGGGGTCCTCTTCCCTTCGTGTTTTGGTCTGAAGATGGATTTTTCACTTCCTCCCTTAATTCCATTAACATAGTTGAACGCAGACTGAAACTTTAACACAAAGCATTCAGACAAACTCAAGAGAAACCAGAAGGAAATCAAGTGCGTTGCGTACAGACGATGGGGCTCACTCCAGCGGGAAGGTGGAGTTTATTAATAGAGCGAATCTTTCAAACAGTGTTTACTTATTTTTATTTTTTATTATGCCAATTATATTCTTCATCAAATACGGTATAAACTGCTATCTACCGGAATAGCGTTTTACTCCTCTCTAAACTGCCATATTGACTAGCACTGGACTATGTCCCTAATACATAATTCAGCAATTCGTGAGCGTAATTCATGAATGCACAACATTAAAACTCTGATTTCAAGGTTTTGCTGTAGAATATTGTGACAGGAAACAAAATATAAATATGCCACTGTCATTGGTACTCTGCCATGCGTGGACTTTTGTGACTTCGACCTCAAATGTGATCTAATAAGTGATAATTTTATTTTTGTTTCTTTCTACTTTTCTTCTGAAGGAAAAACAAAAGCTAAAAGTAGGGTCTCCAAAGCACACAATAATTCATTAATGGGAGCTATCTTAACTCTTAGTCTTTCTCTGTCCTTCAGAAATGCTGAGAGTCGTGACTTTGTTTTCTCATCCTGAATTTGCAGACAATTCCTTCTGAAGAGCCCAGCCTCAGAAAGACATTAGGATTATGGAAGAAGTCTTCATCCTTTGAACCTTATTTTGAGACATCTGAAAGCTTCAATGGTGTGTTTTCTTGACTGCAGAGCCTTGAACTTCCGGGACGAAAGAGGAAGAGGAGTTGGCGAGGAGTGCGCCAAAACCCTAACCTAGAGGAGAGACCAGCCAGCCACGATGCTGTGCTCTGCTCAGCCCTGTTCAGACTTGCTCCTTGTGGCGTAAACCCTCCTGTTCTGTCAGTCAGAACCCCGTTCTGTCCCTTGGAAATCGGTGGACCATGCCAGGTCTGAGTGGCACTGCCGTCTTTACCTTTAAGGTCTACCTGTCTCTTTGCCCCTGATTTTCTCGTTCTGGCTCCACCTGTTTGCTGTCAGCCTCTCGGCATTGTCTGCCAGGCATCTGGTTAGGGAGGCAGGTTTAGAATGAGGTGTGCCATGTGGGGTGCTTAGGAAACACTGGGCGAGAGTCCAGGAGGCTTGGCCTGGCTCTAGGCCCTCTTGCTTTTAAGACCTTGAGTGAATCCCATTATGTTTCTGGATATAATTCATAAAATCATTGAATTGGAGTAAATAGTATTCACGAGTTTTTACTATTCTCACACTATGGCTCTGTGTAAGTTGCTTCTTTTATTTTTGAAAATAGACGTTGCTGATGTCTACAGTGTACTAATACGCACAGAAGTAGAGTGATACTGCAATAATGTGACAATTCCAGTTGATTAACAGCATCAAAATAGTTGATGGGGAAAAGTGAAAAATAGAAAAGAAGCTATAGGCCTAGATATTAGGGTGGGTGGCCTTGCCCTCCAGGATTACCGGGTAAAATTTATTCTGCACAAAGGAAGTGTGCACAAAGGGGCAGAACGGGCTGGCAACTTATAGTGTTGCTTAGTTGCAGGCGTTGGTTACTATTTTACACTGATAATGTCTGCCTCAATGTTTTACTTTAGTCAGTATCTTTTGCTTCACTTTTTATTTATGTTTTTTCTATATAATTTAAAAATTTTAAAACATACAGTCAAGAAAAAGTATAAAATAATCACACTCCCCACTCAGAATCCTTTTGACACACTTTTGAAATTCCAGTGTTTATTACTTTTTTTGTACACGATGTATATATTAGTTTGAGTTCTTCCAGAAGGAGATCATAAGACAAGGACCTGAGCACAAACAGTTCATTTGAGATAAGCAGGGGACACCGGTGGGGGAGTGGGACAATGAGGGAAGGGAGAGCAGCTGAGAAAGATTACATGCTTTGGTCCACTTCTGTTGTGTGTGACGGGAGGTAATCCCTTAAAAAAAACCTCTTGAATTGGTACACAACACAGAATCACTCATACCCCCTGAAGTTCAAGGGGGCTGGATTTAGAGCAGCCGGGTGGATGTGAATCTCACACTTCTGGACCCTGTAGAAGGCAGGATGGTCTCCCACGGCTGAGGGGGTGGCACTTGGGCACAGAGATGTGGACACCCGCAGTCGGGAGTCAGCCGAGCACAGAGAGGTTGCAGGGACATGGGTGGGCACTGACCATGTCTACTTCAGTATGTCACCTAATTTTTTTGGTAAACCACTGTATTTTTTTTATAAAAATGAAACGTTTACCTTAAGTTAGAAAAGTGAAAATGACATAAATATTTAAAATCGCTCCAGATTTGACCATTTGGTGGTAGTCGTCCTTACGTTTAGGTGAACATCCTTCCTGTTAAGTGTACGTGTTTGTGTGTGTGTTTGTGTCTGTGTGTGTGTGAGTGTAGAGAGAGATTCGGTGAATTCTTCATTTCAGGAAACACTCCTTATGTCTCTGGATATATCTGCTTTTCTTTGGTCAGATTTCTATTGCAGGAGTGCTGTACATCCTTATATTGGAGTTTCTTTGTTCTCAGTATCTATCAGTCTTCCTGTGATTACATTCATTTTTTTGCCTCTTTCATACACTTTACTAAAATGATCTCAAGCCTTTTCTCTAGGTGAGTCTTTGGACTTTTAAGGAAGTCTCTGTTACACTTTGCCTTCCTAAATTTCCTTATTTCTGTGATTATGTTGACAGCCTTCTCTTGTTTTCCTAAATCAGCAGCTTCCCTCTTTTCCTCTCTTTTATTGTTGATCATCTTATCTTTGACCTCCTGAATTCATGTTCTTATTGAGTATTCTCTAAGGTGAGATCATTGTGATGAGTTTTCTTGTGCTTTGAAGTGTGCTTTTACTTGTGGGGTCTCTGTCTTTCCTTTGACACCTCCATTCCTTCCTTGCCTGCGTTCCTCCCCTTCTCTGCATGTTTTGTTTTGTTCTGCTCCGATATGTCGGCAGATTTGCTGTAGCATTTCCCTTCACACTGCTCATGATGGAGCAGTTCTGTTCAGACATTTTTTCTGATATGATGTGAGTACCCTCATGATTCTTCCTGGTGTAGCTGAACTGAGTTGCTTTCACCCTTCCAGCTACTGTGGGAGAGCTCTTCGGTTTCCATCTATTTTCAGTGGGTGCAGAGAGTGGCAGGTGGGGAGAACCCAGCCCAAGCGGTACGCAGCTTCCTAATACGACCATGGCTCCTCTCTTTCTTCTGAGATTTTGTTAAATATCCTTCAGGAGGAGTCAGACCATCTAGTTTGATGACTCACCTTGTTATGTGGGCTATACTTGGGTTTCATACTATTTCCTCAATTCACTGTTTTTGCCTCATTTTTCTAGGCTAGGGATAATTCAGCTTCTTGGCTTCAGGAATGAAGGAGAAAGTTAATCTGCCAGTTTGCTATCCTTTAAATCCAAAAGTGCTTAACTAACTACTGATATTTTCCAAGCTGCATCTTCACATGGAAGAATAGTGAAAAATTGGCTGTAATAATTTAGTTACAATGAGATTGCTGATAGATGGGCTATAGGTCATCCTCTGTGGTGCCAGGATCTGGTGGAACCAGTCTGGGTTTTTTTCAACCATCATGACAGGGCAAAAGACGTTGCTATACTCCCATTTTCAGGCTTTGCCTGTGTTCCTGGCATTCTGTTTTAGAATTGACTTCAGTCAGTCAGTATCCAGTCCTATTCTCGAGTGGTACTAATAAATTATATGACTCTAATTTTTAAAAAGTCCTTACAAAACACAAAAAGAATTCTCGTACGGGAGCAGAGCTTAAGCTATCTGGCTTTATGATGATCTCCAGTTAATTTATTCTACGATTCTAAATAGGTCTATTGTTATCTAAGATGTGTAACTTAGAAACAGGACAATTAAAGGTGACCCCTAACAGGAGTATCAAATTAGATGAACATATACACAAGCTAAAGGCATCTGTATCAGCCAGAACCCACAGCAGATGGAAAAAGTCATTGAGTAATATTCAATAAAAGACAAGGGAAGAAACAAGGGATCATAAAGCAGCCTTACTCAGGGACCGGGGACAGTGCCATGGTGTCGCCAACCCTAAATCAGAAGGGGCAAAGAGAAAGAGTTTACAGACCAGGTGTTGGCCCTGTGAGGGGCTCCCTTACAAGGAGGAACACGTTCACAACTGAAACCATGGCCTGGGAGGAAGGAAATGGGGAGGCAGACTCCTTCTCTCCTCCCACCCTCCAGTCTCTCATCAGTGCCTCCCACTGGCCAAACCCACGGGGAGCCAGAGGGCGGGAGACCAGGTGTTGGAGAGAGTAAGGGTCAAACTTCTGGGGCGTATAGTGAGGCAGGGAAGTGGGGAGAATGGATCTGGAGGGGCTAACGGAGACCAGCCAGCACAGCGTCTTACCTAATAGTCCATCTTCCAAAATCGTTTAAGGAACAGGAGTGAGCTCTCTAGCTATAGCACGAAGGGGCAGGATTTTCTGCATTTACACAAACTTACGAAAGTTGATCACACATAATTTGTAAAACAAAGTTGTCTCTCGCATGTTTCACATATGTAGACACTCACATGCAGAGTTGGTCCTACTGTTTTCATAGCTAATGCTTACTGAGAGCTACCTGCAGGGGACTTCTCCAAGAGCGTTACATGGATTTACTCACTTCCTCCTTAGCAGTAGGTACTATTGTCATTCCCGTTTTGCAGGTGAGGAGACTGAACCTCAGAGAGGTTGCCTCAGGTTAATAAGAAGTGGGATTCTAACGAAGCTGGAATTCTAACTCAGGCATCTAGCTCCAGAGCATTTCCTCCCGACAACGATCCTTGCTCTAAGTCTATGCATTTGGCCAACTAACTTAGTCTGAAAGAGATGATCCACTTCCCAAACTCTTCACAGTGTCTGAGATCCAGAATCCAAGATGCTCTGCGCTGGCAGGAAACTTAGCCAACCCTCGCTTCAGTGTGACTGCACCAGTCACATCCCCTCTCTAACCTTATTAGCATCTTGCTGATTCACTTACCAGATCAGATGCAACTCCTGCTTTGTAAGCTCTAAAACCATCCTTCTGAAATACTGCACAGCTCCTTCACTGTGGCACTATGAAGATATTTTGCATCAGATATGATTCTAATAGCAATTTATGGCAATTCTTTCAAAGGAAAGAAATCTGTTTCTTCTACTGCAGCAGAATGAAGAATATGAAGATTTTGTAAGAGAAGTAATGATTTCAGTAACTTTTGAGAGTGAAACTTGGAATTAAACATAGTCACATAGAATTCATCTTTAATTTGAAGGTCAGTTTTGGAAATGTCTTAGTTAACTTGGACCGCCATAAGGAAATACGGTAGACGGGGTGGCTGAAACCGCAGAAATTTATTTTCTCGCAGTTCTGGAGGCTGGACCTTTAAGATCAGGGTGCCAGCCTGGCCGGGTTCTGAAGAGAGCTCTCTTCCTGGCTTGCTCATGCCCCATTTCTTGCTGTATGCTCACCTGGCCTTTCCTCAACGCATTACTGTGAAGACAGAGATCTCTCTCTCTCCCTCTTCTAATCAGGCCAAGGATCCGATTCTGTTTTAGCACCCCAACCTTATAAATTCATTTAACCTTAATTACTTCCTAAAAGGCCTGTCTCCAAAAACAGTCACATTGAGGGTTAGGACTTACTTCAACATACAGATTAGGGGGGCGGGCCCACATTCAGTCCATAGCGGGGAAAGTACTTTTTTCCTGGTTAGGTTAGTAAAATAAAATTATTCTGAACTTTACTCTATCCAAGAATAATTTTAGCAAAGCAATTTCATATCTAAAATACAAATAATAACCCAAGAAAGTTCATTTTAAGAAATAAACCAGCAGTTACCGACATGTGAATTTCTTATTATGGGCTACAACATGGACTTCTATTAGTATCCATAGCTTAATTCAAGTTAAATTGATACCAGATAGTCTCTAGGACACATTGGACCTGAAATTGCAAGGATAATTAATGTTTATTTTAATTGTTGCCTCCTTCCCCATCAGTGTAAATGCAGGTGGCTATGGTAACTGGGGTAGACGAGGAGAGGCAAGGGTTGTCTTGGGTCTCTTCCTTTGGGACTTCTGTTCTGTTGGCTTAGGGCAGTGAATCAGGGAGGCTGTTAATTGGGAAAAGTGAGGTATTTGCACACTCATGTCAGAAAGACTTAAGGTTTAGATGAATACAATGAACCCATAATGCCGGCTGCTTCTCAAATGAGGTGTTTCATATCCCCACCTATAGGAGGTTTGCTGTTGTCCTTGTGTTACTTCTTTCCACTCTGAGTTTCTTTGGATATGACTTTTAACCAAATATCTTAGGAACACTAACGTTTGGGAGCGGTAGAGAGCAGCAGCTGTAGGGGCATAATTGCTCTGGGTGCTGTGTAATTGTAAAGACAGCCTTATCTATCTCAGAAGGCTGGTTGAAAAGAGAATTATGGGCAGGGACAGTCAGGGTACACTTCCACGTGACAGCACACTCCTTTCACTTAACAACTTGTATGGCTTTATGTAACCTCTTGGACTTCGGTTTACTTATTTGTAATCTGGGTCTCATAATAGCATTTAACGCACAGTGTTGTGAGCATTATATTGTTGTAAATATGTATATATGCGTGTATATTCATATCTACATAGGTATGTATGTATCTATAGAGAAAGATCCTCTTACTCGTGACCACTTAATAAATGTTAATTATTATTGCTTCTGAGTTGGGTTAAAATTTCTGTTGAAATCTCTTTGGCTAGGTATTTTCATCACAGGTCCGATTTAGTTAAATTTCTATGGTTTTTTTTTTTTTTAAAGATTTTATTTTTTCCTTTTTCTCCCCAAAGCCCCCCAGTACATAGTTGTATATTCTTCGTTGTGGGTCCTTCTAGTTGTAGCATGTGGGATGCTGCCTCAGTGTGGTTTGATGAGCAGTGCCATGTCCGTGCCCAGGATTCGAACCAACGAAACACTGGGCCGCCTGCAGCGGAGCACACGGACTTAACCACTCGGCCACGGGGCCAGCCCCAATTTCTATGCATTTTTAAAGAACAAAACCAAGAATAAGTTTGAAGTTGTGGAGGAAATTATAAAATTGGATTGGGCCGGTGAATTAACCCAGGTTGTAATATGTATGTCTCCTCTGGCTCTGATTTCTTCAATGAGTAAAAATGACTTTTTCTGAACCATGAGACTGTGTCTATTGTTCTGCTATTATTTCAAACAAAATCACATGCTTTGGACTGAAAATAGATCTATAATATAAAAATAAATAATCTTTTTGCCTATTTAACAAAGGATTTGATCACCAAGACATTTTTCGCTTTTTTAAAATGGAGAAAGAATGTGCTATATGACCACATGAATACAAACGAAACCCCAGTGAAGGTTTGTACTCTCATCATTTGTCAGGTGATCAGATAAAACGATTTACAATGCCACTTGGATTATCTAATTAAATAAAATGATATTTATAGCAACAATGTGCATGACCAATACTGAAGGATGACCATTGACTGTAAAAACAAATTCAAGATGACAATTTTTGAAACAATTGCAGACTTACAGAAAAGTTGGAATAGTATAGAAACTATTTCTTTTCCTGAACCACTGAGAACAGGCTGTCAAGCTGACGCCCCATCTCCCCAGAATACTAGGGTGTGTGTTTCTTACAAACAAGGACTTTTCCTACAGAGCTACAATACAACCATTGGAATCAGGAAATTACCACAAATTTATCACTAACATTTAGTCCTCAGACTCCATTTAAATTTCACCAGTTGGGCTAATAGCGACCTTAATAGCGAAAGGATCCAGCTTAGAATCATAGGATGCATCTATTTGTCAGGTCTCTTTGGTCTCCTTTCCCTGGAACAATCTCCTGTCTTTCTTTGACTATCATGACCTTGACACTCAAAATTTAAAGGCCAGCTGTTTTGTGGAACATTCTCAGTTTGGGTTTGTCTGACGTTTCCTCATGATTAGATTCAGGTTGAGCGTCTGTGGCAGGAATACCATAGAGGTGATGCTGTGTTTTCTTGTTGTATCCTATCAGAGGGCAGTCAATTTTGATTAGTTCCATTCCTACAGAAACTCACTTTGATCACTAAATTAAGGTGGAGTCTGCAAAACTTCTCCACTATAAAGTTGGTTTTCCCTTTTGCAGTTGGTAAGTGTTTGCTGGGCTGGCACTTTGAAACTATGTTACTATCCCATTTCTCATCAAACTTTTAATTTATTTATTTGTATCTGAATGGATTCATGGTTTCCTATATTATTCAACAGGTTATAGTTTGTTCCTATCATTGTTCTTTATTTCGATGTCTACATTGTCCCTGATTGAGCCATGCAGGGACAACCACTCCTACGGATGCCCTCATTCTCCTCGGGCTTCGACACCCTACACCTGGCTGCCCTTCTCTGCAGGTGCCCACTCAATCCTCTGGGGCTTTGGCACCCCAATCTGAGCCACTGCTACTCCCCCAGGCTGGCATGATGTCTACCTCGCTCTGCTCTTCTTAATGGCTTTAGAATTAAATTTTTCAGGAAAGGGAGGGCAGAAGAAGGAAAAAAAGTCAAAATTACAATTTTATAGTAAGTTGTGTAGCTTTAAAATTCTGCAACTTAAAAAAAAGTTGTTTTGGGCTGGCCTGTTTGTGTAGTAGTTAAGTTTGCACTGTCAGCTTCGGCAGCCTGGGGTTTGCAGGTTCAGATCCTAGGCACGGACCTACACACCACTCATCAGGCCATGCTATGGCAGCATCCTATATATAAAAGGGGAAGATCAGCATAGACATTAGCTGAGGGACAATCTTCCTCACCCTCCCCGAAAAAAATCCATTTTTTCTTATATTTTCTCAATTTCATATAAGGAAACCATGAAGTCCCTCAGGCAATTCATACTTCTATTTCAGCATACTGGTCAGAAATTACCTTGAGAATTCTTTTAAATAAATCTTTTTAATATTTGTCTGTGGTGCCTCCTGACCCTGCAGCAAAGAGCGTCGAGGGAGGATCTAGTCATTTAAAGGAGAGAAGACTAATGATGGATTTCTCAAAAGCTTTTTTCAGAAGCTTTCCAAGTATGCAATTTAAAATGTCTGTTCACTAAAGAAAATAATAGAGCGTGGAATAAATGAAAGATCCTTTTGATTACGGGGGGAAACATTCCCTTTTAAGGTTGTAGACCTGTTATGGTGAAACTGGCTTGGGATCTGTACATTTTCTTCTGTTCAAATGTAAACTTTAACCCCGATCTGACCTCAGTGAGGCGTATACTGTTGAAGAAACCTGTCTGCGCACTCTGAGAAAATGTTCAGACAGGAGGGAGACCAACCCAGCGAACTCAGCTTTCCAAGACTCCCGCCACCCTGAATGGTCTGTAGAATTTCCTGGCACTCTAAGGCCGGCACGCGCCTTGTGATGCCTCTTCTACTGCTGTCTCATGTTAATTCTCCTGCTTGTAAACATTTTATATGTTTCTGCTTCGCTTCATCAACTAGGTTGTAAGCAATTAGACTATACAGACAATACAATTAATCACTTTTTTTTCTGGATATCATCCAAAATATCAGTAGATGTGTAATTGTTTGTAGAATGAATCAATGAATCAATGAATTAATTAATGGTCCAATCAGTCAATCAATTAACTCACGTACCTGGCATTAACCACACTTTTAAAACACTTTTCGACCCTAAAAGCCCTTGGGTTTGGGCTTTGCAAGAGAGAAAAATAATCTCTTGCTTTTAATGACCATGTTTTCACTTTTTGTAGGTGCTGTAACTTGAAAACATAATTGCTACATACATTTTCCCAATTTCACATAAGAAAACCAAGGAACATGTAAAAAAGTCAAGGAATAATTTTAAAATCTAGTATGTCTACCCTGCCCCAAAGAAAATGCTTCAACACGATTGGATATTTGGTACCGTTAACAGAAGAGCATCACCAATGTCTTGAGGCAAATGCATAGCCTCACCAATCATAGGCTGTCTGTCTTCCCAACCCATGTTAGCTATACCAGTTATCTTTAGTAAAGAGTTCAACAAATCTTGAGTGTGATTATTACATAGGTGACAAAAAGAGCATCTCTTCAAAACCTGAGTTAAAGTACACATTTAGAGCCAGTAAATGCTGTTTTGTGACAATGTTATATTTCTCCCCTGGAAGACCAGCTCTTCACACACATTTTGAAGGTGTTAATGACAAGCAGTAATGAGGCATCTCTAACTTAGGTACAGCCTGAAGAAGGTGAGTATTTTACATAAAGACATTGAAAGTATAACAACAAATATTTTGTGTTTGTCTTTCTTTCTAAATATACTTTTTCTCCGTCAGTGACTACTGATAATAGTAATTGCATCAGATGATGACTTGAGGATTTAATGCATAAAATGGAAATCACACCCCATTACCTCTGGCACAGACCCTGTAATCCTCCTACTGTGGTACCCGGCCAGGCGTGATGTGGCGCTCGCTCTCCTTCTCTCCCTGAGCTCATCTCCTACCACTCACTCCTTTCTTTCCTCCTAAGTTCCAGCCCCCAGAAGAGCCAAGCTGGCTTCTGCCTTGTGCCTTTACTCTTGCCTTTCTCTCTGCTTGGAGCTGCTGCTGGTCCAAAGTGCAGCTTGGTGCGTGGGAAGGGGGGGCCTCAGTCACCTGTTTTCTCGTATCAGCAACTTCCATCTTAAATAAATACCCACTGCAAATAAACAGAGTGTGTTTTCTACGCAAACGTCACTTCCAAAAAAATCCCCTCACACTTCTTCCAATCAGATTTCTGTCTCCATATAGGAAGTCCGGAGTCCTCTGTCTGAAGGTCCTCTGTTTCTCCGCACAGCTGGCTCCTCATCCCGTGAGGCTCAGCTCAAACGCCAGCCTCTGAGAGAGGTGTAGTGTCACCTCCTCTCCCACCGCAGTCACTCCTTTACTGAGTTCCTCACTGTGCTTTATTTTTTCCATAGCACTTGTAACTATCTGAGATGGATTTATCTTCACTGTGGTCTACTCATTGTTTCATCTCGCAGTAGATCGTAAACACAGTGCTATATCCCCAGCTCTTAGAATCATGCCTCATACGCAGTAGACACTCAAAATCTATCAGTTGAATGCATAAAAAATTATTTCTTTGCTTAACAAAATCAGATACTTGGCCCAGTTTTGAACCCGATGACTCTAGCAATCATATTTAGCAATCACGACAATTTCAACTGCCCTCTAACCAGTATTTCTTCAGAATATTTAAATCTTGCTCTATTTATAACAAGACACTTTTCAATAAAAGCAAATGGGTATGCTGGAAAATGAAAAATTGTATTTATTGGAACTCCACTTTGGGGCCTAATTAATCAAAAGAGGAAGTCATTAATTCCCCATCCTTTTTCCCAGGCCTGGTGAATGGCTCCACCATTTGCCCTATTCATTGCTCAAGCTAGAAATTTGGAAGTCAATGAGGTCTAGATTGCTCCCTCTCTCTCATCCCCTCCATGTTCAATGAATCCTATTCTTCATGCCTCCTAAATATTCTCTGGCCATTCACAATGGTGTCTACTCAAGTTCTGATCTAATCATCTGAACTAGTATGCACTCAATATATTTTGTTGAATTTGGAATATTCCCTATTCTGGCTTTAAAAACAAAATGTTTCTTTAAAATGTAGTTTAAATTTCTCATCTTTTTGCAATATTTTTAAAGGAAAAATCATGCCAAAAAGTCAAAGAAAATTCTCGGTATCATTGATAAACATGTACAGACCTTTAGACAGATAAATGTCAAGTATAATTTTTCATTTTTTAAGAAATATATTTTATTTCCCCAAAAGGTCAAAGAGATCCCTGAGATAGATTAATGTTCAGAGAATTTTATAGATGTTTCTAGATGACATCAAATATAATTGCAAAAAAATTAAAAATATAATTTAAGCTTTTCTTATTTGCTATAGATTTGGAAATCGTGAAGTTGTTTCAGTTTCATATTACAATTCGTACTGAAGAAAATATGCTACTTCTGTTGGGTGGCATTGTAGTATTTTAAGGATCGTTGTCAA
The DNA here is from genome assembly GCF_021613505.1 of Equus quagga. Classification (NCBI taxonomy): domain Eukaryota; kingdom Metazoa; phylum Chordata; class Mammalia; order Perissodactyla; family Equidae; genus Equus; species Equus quagga. The sequence continues at coordinate 183,820,326 of NC_060267.1, read as the reverse complement.
ATATTCCTAAAAGAACAGTTGAAAGAGAAAACTACTTGAGGGTACTTTTCATGACAAAGGCAGACTAAATTTTAAGTAATATTGGAAGTAAGTAGCAATATGGAGCTAAATGCATTGTGGGAAATTCACGTTGTCTAAATGGTGTAATTAGGCAGTTTCATAGAACTATTGCTTGCATATAATTAGATGAACCAGTTTTACCCAAAATTGTTTGTCTTCGTCAAAGATAGCAACCTTGAAATTTCTAGATATTTGTCATATTAAATATTTTCATTATTTTCTTATACTTGCTCTTCTGACAGGTCAAAGGGATGTTTCACTATTTCTGATGTGAAGTGAATATATAGAAAACGGATTGGTCAAAATGCTTTTACATTTACATTCAGATGAGTTGGAAAAAACCCACCCTTTTTACTTCAATTATTTTTGAAATGTACAAGGAGGGCTTTTTTTAAATTGCTAAACACCTAATAAATCGATACTTTTCTTATTTTGGAGAAAAATGTCAATATAAGAGCACAAAAAGATTAATATTACTTTCAGCAGTTGATTTGAAAACCGAGTTGATGTGAAAAGAAACTCCATATTCTACAAGTGAAGATTTGCTGTGCCATCTAATGGAATTTGACAAGGCTGAAAAGGTTTCAAGTCCTAATGAGGACTGCACGAATGCTAACAGGAATGCCATGGGGAAAGGCTGCGCTCGCCAGAATTCGATTTGGAAGCAGCAGGAGTGATGCATCCTGGCAACCAGGGTCTGCTTGTTCTTTTAGAGTTTGAGCCCCAAACAACAACAATGTAAACAAAGGCATACACTCAACATCACACTTCAGAATCGATGCATTTTGCTACTTGACCTTTCAGAGCATCTGGTCCTCTTGATCTGTCCCCCAGAACTCAATGTTTCTTAGTATTTCCTTCTTGACCCTCTGCCTCTGGCTTCCTTCCCTCCACTCTATTTGTCTCCTTATTGCTCAGTCTACCTCTCTTGACTCCCCATGCTCATCGCCTTTCCTCATTTGCCCCTGCTGATCTCTGCTTCCTCTGGATTTCTTAGACACAGATTTCCCTTTCCCTTGTCTGCATCTCCGGGTACCCTGTCCAGGTCTCCTCAACTGAGCCCTTTGTCTTGGACTCCAAGTCTCTCAGATTTCTGTCTCCCTGCAGCTGATTCCCTTGATCTCCTCAGGAAACCTCTGCCCAACTCTGTTCTGAAGTTCCCAGCCTCACACTCCAGCATTCACCATTCACCGAGCACTTCCTGAGAGTCTCACACAAATGTTCTCATTTATAGCTCACAAGAATGCAGTGAGATATGTATTCCCCACCCTACTTTTTTGGATGAGAAAACTGAGGCTCAGAATGGTTAATTATCTTGCCCAATTTCTCAAGGTTGATAATTGTGCTAGGATTTGAATCCAACTGAGTCTCACGTAAACATTGTAGAATATTGATCTCCCGTTTGTTAAGCAGTCATACCTCAAGACTTGCCCTGACCTTATGCCGTGACTTTCTTCATTTCCACCTCATCATAAGACTTAGTTTCCACCTTGCACTGCCCATCTGAGGCCTGGGTCCCTACATCTGAATTTCTGCATTGGTACCCAATTATTCCTCTTCCTCTCTGCCTGGCCAAGGGAGACCAAGGAAAGCCGGGAAAGAGAAGGACTTGCAAAGTTGAGTCTTTTTTATACCTTCCAGGCATTTGATGAGCAAGTCCTATCCTATAATGGCATTCTAGGGTCTGGAGATCCAGTTGTGAACTGACAAATATTGGCTCATAAATCAACCAAGTAAAGTGGACAGACTCTCTGCTCGATGCAAGACTGACGGGTCCAGCTGGCGAGAGGTTGATGCTAGACTCTCAAAAGGAACCAGCTTTGGTCTCAGCACTTGTCCCCACTGAGCTTTGTGACAGAATATGGCACCATGGGTATTGCTGCAACTCCTCCTCTTCCTGACCTTCCCCAGTATTCTCCTGATCTACTCAGATTGTGTCTCACGAGCCAGGTTTCTCCTCTAGCATCCTGCCTTGGTTTTGGCCTTAGCCACACTCCTGGATTGCTCCCTCCCTCTGATTTCCTCTCGATCTATCCCTCCGGTGGCGTGCTTGACTTTGTCGCTTCAGTTCTGCCCCTGGCTGTCTGTCCTCACAGGTACCATGAGTTAAAACCTGGCCATCCCACAGGCAGTTTGTCTGCACTTGTGAACATCAATCTCACTGTGCCTTCTGCTTGCCCTCTCCTCGCCACACCTTCCTCACCCATGGACAACTGTTCCAGCCCTCAGCCCGTCAGTCTACCCTCCACCCCGAGGTAAACAGGCCAGCTGTTAGAAGACCAGCTTCTCTCACCAGCCCTTGAAACTTGTGGATTTGCTAAGATCTTATCTCCATCTTTTCATTTTCACAAATCTCCTTAGGGACTCATTCCTTCTCGTGCTTTTCTCATGACTTTCTCATCACCTTCATATCTAACCAGCCTTGAGTGTCTCCTGCTCTGGGTCTTGCCACTGTGTGTAAAAGGAATTCCTGGGTATTATTTCTCTCCTGCTATAGCTTCTGACCAAAAAAATAAATCACAGTGTCAGCTGACTTCTCAACTGTAGTCACTCTCTCTCTTTCTTTAAAATGAAGTCTTTATTGAGGAATTAGATACATACAATAAAGTGCACTCCTTTAAGTGTGCAGTTTGATGAGTACTGACTAGTGTAGACACTGTAGCAATCACTACAGTCATGATATACACACGCCCATCACCCCCAGAATGCCCCCATGCACTTTGCAATTAGCCCCTCCTCTCCACACAGTTCTGGCCCCAGGCAATCCCCTATCTGTTCTCTGTCACTATAGGTTAGTTCTGCCTGTTCCAGAATCTCATACAAACAATCTACAATGTACTCTGGTCTCTGGCTTCTTTTTCTCAGCGTAGCATTTTTGAAATTCATCCAGGTTGTGTATATCAGTAGATCACTCCTTTTTGTTGCTAAATAGCGTCCATTGTAAGGGTGTACCACAATGTATTGTCATTCATCTGTTGATGGATATTTGAGTTATTTCCGGGCTTGGCTATTCTCATTCTCTCTCTCTCTCTCTTGTTGTTGTTTTTTTTTTGTCATTTAAATTTTTATTTAGAGAGAATTATAGATTTCATGTGCAGTTGTAAGAAATAATGGAGAGAGAGATCCCACGTATATTTGAGCCAGTTTCCCCTAATGGTAATATCTTGCAGAACTATAGCAGAGTATCACAGCCTGGATGCTGACATTGACATGTCAGGATACGGAACATTTCCAGCACCACCAGAATCCCTCACGTTACCATCGTAGAGTTACATCCACCTTCCACCCTCTCCCACCGCCTCCTTAATCCCTGGCAACCACTAATCTGTTCTCCCTTTTCTACAATCTTCTCATCTCAAGAATACTATATAAATGGACTGATACAGCATGTGTGTTTTGAGATTTCTTTTTCACTCAGCATAATTCTCTGGAGATTCATCCAGGTCATGAGCTATATTAACAGTTTGTTCCTTTTTATTGCTGAGTAGTATTTCATGGGATAATTGTACCACAACTAGTGTAACTAATCACCCACTGAAAGATATCCAGGTTGTTTCCAATACTATTTCTGTTATGAATAAAGATTGTATAAAATTTTTGTACAGGCCTTGGTGTGAATATAGGTTTTTGTTTCTGTGGAATAAATGTCCAAAGGACAGTTTCTGGGTCACGTGGTAGTCGCATGTTTAGTTTTTTAAAGACATTGCCAAAAGGTTTTCCAGACTGGCTGCACCATTTTACATTCCCAGCATCAATGTGTGAGTGACCCTGTTTCACCACATCCTCACTAGCGTTTGGTGGTGTTGTAACTATTTTTATTTTAGCCATTCTGATAGGTGTGTAGTGGCATCTCATTGTGGTTTTGATTTGCACTTCCCTAATGGCTCACGATGTTAGACACATTTTTTGCGCTCCTCTGCAATCTATATATCCTTGTGTCTTCTGCTTGCATTATTTGTGTTTTTACTATTGAGTTTTGAGAATTTTTTATATATTCTAATACCAGTTCTTTGTCAGATATGAGGTTTGCAAATATTTCTCCCAAGCATGTCTTTTCATTTTCTTAACAGGGTCTTTTACAGAGCAAACATTTTAAGATTGGCGAGATCCAATTTATCAGATTTCCTTTATGAATCACCTTTTGGTGTTGTCGAGAACTCCTTTGCTGGTCCTAGATCTTGAAGATTTTCTCCTGTGATTTTTCTGTAATTTAACAGTTGTATGTTTTCCATTTAAGCTTATGATCCATTTTGAGTTAATTTTTCTGTAACGTTTACGAGGTTTAGGACGATGGTTGGTTCCGTCCTCCCTTCTTTCTTCCTTCCTTCCTTGCTTCTTTCTTTGTTTCCTCCAAGGATGTCCAATTGCTTTAGCACCATTTGTTGAAAATCTTCCATTTAATTGTTTTCCTACCCTTGTCAAAAATCAGGTGGACATTTTTCTGTGAATCTATTTCAGGGTTCTCTAGTCTGTTCCATTTATCTACGTATTTATCTCTCTGCTAATGCCACACAGTCTTGATTACTATAGCCACATAATAAGTCCTGAAATTGGCTAATCTTGATTCCTCCCACTTTATTCTTCTTTCTTATAATTGTCTCAGCCATTCTAGCTCCTTTGTCTTTCAAAATAAATTTTAGAATAATCTTGCTTATATCTACAAAAAGAATAGATGGGACTTTGATAGAAATTATATTAAACCTGTATACCAGTTTGGAGAGTATTGACATCTTTACTATACTGAGCCTTCTAATCCATTAACATGTTACGTCTCTTCATTTATTTAGCTCTTTGATTTCTCTCCTCAGCCTTATGTAGTTTTATGTAAACAAGTCCTGTACATGTTTTGATGGGTTTCATTTCATCTTTTTGGGCTGTTATAAATGGTATTCTATTTTGAATTTAAGCATCCATGTGTTCATTGCTAGTATATAGAAATGCAATTGATATTTGTATGTTTATATTGCATCCTGTGACCTTGCTGAACTCATTTAATAGTTCCAGGACTTTTATTGTGAAAATTCCTTGGGGTTTTCAACACAGCAATCATATCATCTACCAGTAGGGAGATAGTTTTATTACTTCCTTTTCAATCGGTATGTCTTTTATTTGCTTTCCTCGCGTTATTACACTGACTAGAACTTCCAGCACTCTGTTGAATGAGAGTGATACAAGCAGAAATCTTTACCTTGTTCTTAACTTAGGGGGAAAACCATTCAGTCTTTCACCATTAAGCATAATGTTAGCTGTAATTTTTTTTAATAGATGCACTTTTTCAAGTTGAAGATATTCTCCTGTTTCTATTTCTTTGAGAATTTTTATCATGAATAAATGTTGTATTTTGTCAACCGCTTTTTCTGCATCAATATGATCATGTATTTTTTTTCCATTTTAGCCTGTTAATATGTTAATTACATAGAAGGATTTTTAAATATTAAATTAGTCATGCATCTCAGGTCCCACTTGGTCATAATAATTCTTTTTATATACCGTCATGCATCACTTAATGACAGGGACACATTCTGAGAAATGCATTGTTAGGGGATTTCATCATTATGCAAACATCATAGAGTGTACTTACACAAATCTAGATAGCAAAGCAGATTACAGACCTAGGCTGTATGGCACTAATCTTATGGGACCACCATCATACATGCAGTCTGTCGTTGACCAAAAAGTCGTTATTTGATGCATGACTATATTGTTATGTTCTATTTGCTTATATGTTAAGAATTTTTGTAACTATGTTCATCGGGGATATTGGTCTATAGTTTACTTTTCTTTTTTTTGTTGTACTCTTTGTCTGGCTTTGCTTGTCAGGATAATGCTAGTTTCATGTAATAAATTGGTAAGTGTCCCCTCCTCTTCTATTTTCTGGAAGAAATTGTGTAGAATTAGTGTGAATTTTTCTTTAAACATTTGGTTGAATTCTCCAATGAAGCCCACTGGGCCTGGAGATTCCTTTTTTGACAGACTTTAAGTTACAAATTCATTTTCATTATTAGTTACAGGGCTATTCAAATGATCTATTTCATGTTGAGTGCGTTGTGATAAATTTGTATTTTTGGAGGAATTTCATCTAAGATGTCAAATTTTTGTGTGTAAAGTTGTTTGCGGTTTTCCCTTACTTTTGGATGCGCAGGGTCTTTAGTTAGATCCCACTTCATTCACCAGATTGGTAATTGGTATTTTTCTTTCTTTTTTTTTTGGTCAGTCCTGCTAGAGGTTTGTCACTTTCATTGATCTTTTCAGAGACCTATCTCTTTGTTTCATTGATTTTTTCTATTAGTTTTGTTTTGAATTTCATTACTTCCTTTTCTTATCTTTATTATTTCCTTCCTTCTAATCGTTTTGGAGGTTTTTTTCTCTGTCTTTTTGAGGCTTCTTATTCTAGATTCTTGAGATGGGAGCTTAGATTATTGATTTGAGGATTTTCCCTTTTTCTAATTAAGAATTTATAGATTCTTCTCTCAGCACTGCTTGAGTATTGATTTTGTCTTTTTCTCCATCTTAGAGAGGAAGACATTGCCTTTCATCATTGAGTATAACGTTAGCTGTTATTTTTTTTACTTGTGTTCCACAAATTTTGATATGTTGCATTTTCATTTTAATTCAGTTCAATCTATTTTTATTTCCCTTGAGACTTCCTCTCTGACCCACAGATTATTTATGTGTGTTGTTTAGTTTCCAAGTACATGGATATTTTCCTGTTATCTTTCTCTAATTGATTTCTAGTTTGAGTTCATTGTGGTCAGAGAACACATTCTATATGATGTCAATTCTTTTAAATTTCTTTTGAGCTTTGTTCTGTGGCCCAGGACGTGAGCACTTGAAAAGAATGTGTGTTGCGCTTTGTTGGGTGGAGTGTTCTATAAACGTCAACTGGACCCTCTTGGTTGATCACGTCGTTGAGTTCTATATCCCTGCTGATCTTCTCTCTGGTAATTTTATCAATCCTGGAAAGAGGAATGTTGAAGTCTCCAACTACATTTGTGGCTTTGTCTATTTCTCCTTTTGGTTCTACCAGTTTTTTGCCTCACGTGTTTTCGGTTCTGTTTTTTGGAGCATACATATTTAAGATTGCTACAACTTCTTGGTGGATTGACCCTTGTATAGTTATACAATATCTCTTGCTGTCTCTGCTATTTTTATTTGTTCTGACGTGTACTTTACCTTCTATTAGCATAGCTACTCCTGTGTTCTTTCACTTGATATATGTTCATATGATATATCTGTCTTCATTCTTTCACTTTCACTCTGCCTATTTTGTTCTACTTGAAGTGAGCTTCTTACAGACAGAATAAAGTTGGGTCATGGTTTCAGATCCAGTCTGCCAATCTGTGTGTTTTACTTGGTATATTTAGATTTACATTTAATGTAATTATTGATACATTACACGTATCAGGGTTTAAGTTACATTAAATGTATCAGGTTTAATGTTAGCGTTTAAGTCTATCATTTCTACTTATTCTCTCCGTTTTTTGTTTCTGTTTTCTTTTTCCTGCCTTTCTGTGGGTTACTTGAATAGTTTTTGGAATCCCATTTTGTTTTATCTATACTGTTTTTGAGTGTATCGCTTTGTATAACTACTTTTCGTTGTAGCTCGAGCTATTCCATTATATGGACATAACTTTTCCTGTATACTGTTGCCATCATTTTGCCAATTCAAGTGAAATCTAGAAAACTTACCTCCCTCTATGTCCCTTTACCCTCCCCCATTCATAAAGTAATTATCTTAAATATTTTCTCTGTGTACATTTAGAACCAAATCAAACAGTTTTATAGTTTTTGCTTCAAGCATCAAATATGATTTAGAAAACTTGAAAGAAGGAAAATCTGCCCCTTCCCACACTCTTGCTTACTGTGTCCTTACTTCTTTTTTGATGTTCCAAGATTCTCTCTTTTTACATTTTCCTGGGAGGCAGAAAAATCCCTGAACAGAAATCACTTTGTGGTATATCTAAAGGGATGGCCCGGGAGATCTCACAGCACTCAGACGCTGTTATCTCAAGAAGGGCATGGTATCCGCCCAGAGCTGCCGGCGTTGAGAGACCATGATGTGGACCAGAGGCCTCCATTCAACAAGTAAGTCCTTTATGGATTTAAGTCACAACTTCAAGGAGAAGGCGGGGGGCGGGAACCGAACAAAGTGAAATTACATTTCTGCCATATTAGCAGAAGAGAAGTTCATAAAAATTAAGCTGAGGTCTAGCAGAGTAAACAGAGTAACAGTTCTTGCAGAGGGGCCTCGAGTCATACACACGATCTTCATGCCTGTTTGTACTCGCCTCTTCCCTTCCTGATTCTTTCAGAATCACTACTATTATTCCTGATTCTCCAGAGGGAACCCTGGTCATCTTGACTTTTCCTTTTCTCTCCTCCATTGTACTCAGACCCCACAGCTGATCATTTCTTCCCGCAAAACATGTTAGATCTCTGCCTCCTTACTCTGCAGTCACCACCATTCCTTGAAAGTCTTGCTTAGAGAAAAAACGTCTTCACAGGTCTCTGCCTCCCTTGCCAGATTCTCTATAATTTCATTTCCCCGACTTAAAACTTTTCATGGCTTTCTATCACTGACTACACTAAACGCAAGCCTCTTTGCTTGTTCTCTCAATTGCGGTTTCATTCTGCCCAGTTAACCTTAGTTTCTCTCACCTCCTGAGCCACAGCGAATCTGTTTCTCCCTTTTTTCTCCCAAAGTCCATCCTTTTCCAATCCACTGACTTTGCTCATTTTTTTCTTCAAACCTCCACCTCCAAATAAAAAGTGAGCCTGGCATACTTTCCCTTCTTCCTCCTGAATATGAAATTCTATTTAACTTTTAACCCAGACTTATAATAATTGCCTCCATGAATGTGCTTTCTCAGTCTATTCTTGTTCAACCACAATTCTCTTCTCTGTGAAATCCTTCTACATTCGCAGCTTCTTGATACAATTTACCTCTTAACTATTCTCCATTTGTGAATTTTTTGTGCCAATTTAAGTGCCTTTTAGATCCTCGGCACTGTCTTGGAGGCAGGGGTTATAATTATAGAAATATTTAGCCACGATTAGGCCCTCACTTTGACCAATGCTGAGCAACCACCCGGCACTCTGTTCCTCTGCATGTAAGTGGATACCATCCGTGGTTGGGGGTACACCACATGTTCCTAACCCAGTCCCACCACAACCTCCGCCACACCCCCCCCGGCCACACCCACCTGGGCACACAAAGAGCAGTAACCATGACAGAGAACACACCTCAGCAGCCCCCATTACAGTCTGTCCTAGGCTGTTCCTGTTATCTATTTCTGTGTAACAAACTACCCTAACCTCATAAATAAACACAATTTCATTTTCCTCATAGATTTTATGGCTCAGGTTTTCACACACATCTCAGCAAAGATGGCTGGTCTTTGCTCCGTGATGTCTGAGACTCATGCAGCTGCGAGGGACTCGAATGGCTGGCATTTGGATCCAAGTCTGCTTTTGCACGTGTCTGGTGCCCGGACTGGTGTGATTGAGTGGCTAGAGGCTCTCTAGTTGTCTCTCTCTCTCTCACACACACCCCTCTTTTCAGGGTGTTACCAAGCACTCTCTCCACGTGGCCTTTCCAGCATGTGGCTTCGAGGTGGTCAGCTTCTCATATGTTAACTCAGAGCTCCACACCACAAAGAGCAGGTTTTTATGACCTGGTCGTAGCAGTCACAGTGTGTCACTCCCGCCATATTCTGTTGGTCAAAACAATCACAAACCCCCTCAGATTCAAGGGAATGGACCATAGACCCAAATTCTTAATGGGAAAAATGCCAACGAATTTGCAGCCAAGTTTTGAAGCCACCACATGAACTCTCGATCACTGCCTAAAGCCCATCTATTCTCTCCCTGATTCCATCCATCCAAGGACAGACGGTCTGTCTGGACTATGAGGAAACTTATCTCCAAAGTTCTTATGGAAATGTTGGTTCTTTCCATCCTGGGATCTTTCTACAGCTTGCCTCTTTTATCCTCATGATCTAGTACGACATCCCTGGGACGAGTTTCCTTGTCACCAAACTTTTCTTCTCCTTCCAGTTCTTTCCCTCTCCTCCCACTTCCACCCTCTATTGACCACCTTTTGCTGTGTTTTCTGGAGACACACTTTTTCCAAAGGAAACTTCTCTCAACCTTTCCTTAACAACACCTGCTGACAACTCCCTGTAAAATATTTCACTCAGTCTTTTTCCCAGTAGATGCCATTTCTCCTATCACGCTACCCTGATTCCTCAGAAGAGGGACAGGCTCCCCACCGCCATGTAAATATCTCTTTTGAGAGTGATGCCAACTAATTCTTGCTGGCTGCTCCGTTTCTCAGTGTTCCTGTTCACCAACCTTCAAATCAGTTTCCTCCACAGCTCCAACAGTCTTCCTGTTACTCAGTGAGCCATCCAGTATCCAACCCCCCAATTAGGCTCTCTACTGTGATGGTCTTCACCACCAGTCATCCTCAAAACCACAGCCACTCCTTCCCTAGACTGTCCCCTCCCCTTGTTCTGCTGATATCATCCAGTTCTACTCCAGTTTCCCCAGGGACCTGGTTTCCTCTGCAATTATCAAGCAATCTCTCTTTATACCTTTTTCTCTTTCTAATCTCAGTCTTCTCATCAAACCAGTAACATATTTTCCTCAATATTATCACCAAAACACTTCTTCAGTGATCAATAATCATTATTATTTTTATGGTTTAAAAGTGCTTTCAATCAAACACCAAGGCTTTCCAATTTCCAAATCCAGCAGACTCTTTATGGTCCTTTCTGTAACAAGTGACACAGATTCACCTCTTCCCTGGAACTCTTCCGAGGCTGATTTCTTCAAGAGGCTGTGGGGGATCTTTGCTGACTCCAATTCTTCCTGCCCATCCATCCCACCAGTGTTGGTGCTATTTCTGGCTTGCTCTCCTCCCTTGCCTGCCCTTTTTCTTCAGCGTCTGCACATACTCCCTGAGTGACTGTACCTACTTCCTTGGTTACAGCTATCATTTGCACACGGACAATTCCCAAACCTGCATCTCTTGCCACACCTCTGTCCTGAACTCTGGAATGGCATTTGTGATGACTGACACATTGCATCTTTCCAACTGGATGTCTTCTAAGGCTCTCCAACTTAGCAAGCACTGCAGCCTTCTCTATCACCACCCTTCTCCCACACCCACCATTGGGAGACATTACTAAAACGTAATTTGCAAGCAAAGAAGTAATAATGGTGGTGATTGATTTTTAAAGAAAATAAGCAAGTGCAAAATTTTCAATCTATGTGCTGCTGAGTTGTCCCAGGCAGGCAGAATTTTTCCAAGTACGGGATGGATGCTGATTATCATGACCAATATCTCCAAGGACAGGCAATTCTTTCAGCTCCTCTATCTTACTGGAAATGTCTTTCAAGAATATCACCTCTTTGCTCTTATTTTAAGCTCTGTAGGCAACCTTCTGATTCGTAATTAGATTGAACAAAGAGGCAGATGTCTGTTATTGTGACCGGGATACGGCCATTATATACTCATGAATGTCGTTCTAGTTGGTAAATGATTCTCTTGTCAGTTTGCTGGGTGTGACTCAGTGCTCCAAGTTGGTGAACTCTAGGTGAACTGCTGCGATCAAGTTTCTGGATCTGCAAAACCGAAGACCAGCCTCTGGATTGTGGTGACTGAAAATAGACCAGGAACCTGAGGGGGGGCCTACTAAGCAGTCAGCAGACCCTTCTTGTGGATGTATTTTTAGCTGGACACACTTAGCCTTATATGTCTTTGTCCCACACAGTGAATATGACAGTGCAAAGCGTCAGAAAGTTGAGTACTTGCTTATTATCTGACCTCAGATATTCACTGGAGTGTCCAAAGGAACAAAATTAACTGCACTCAAACCTACACCGAGAATTTCTAAGAGACCCACTCTTGAACCCACAACGTGAATTTCTAAGAGACCCACAAAGCCTCCATGGCAGGAAGGAAGACAACAGAAATATTAATATTTGTATTAATAGATACAGAGATGACACTAACAACAGCAAAACAGCATGTGGAGTGGCAAACCCTTAGCAGCCTCCAGAATGGCACACCCACCATTTGTCGAATGCGTATTTTGCAATAGGTGCTTGGCATATTTTATTTCATTTAATTCTCCCAACATGCCATGAGCTGCCAATTGTTATGCCCATTTTATGGCTGAGGAACACACAGTTACAGGGTTTAAGTAACTTCTCAGGGTACACAAGTAGCAAGTGGCAGAGGTGGGTTGAAACCTAAGGCATTTTGACTGCAAAGCTGATGCTCTTAAACATAGTGGACATTTTCCGTTTTGCTGTTAACTCTTTAAAATAGAGGGAACAATGTGGAGTTAAGCTATCAAAGTAAACCTGAGTTTCAATTATACTACCTTTAACTGCAAATAGCTATCCTTAGATGTAGGCTAAATGCTGCCTTAACAATTTCCTTGGGAATTCTGAATGTAATTGTCAGAAGAAAATAACATTTAAAAAAAGGAGGGATGCATGTTAATTTTGTCACAAAATTAACAACCAAGCATCTTTGTGTTTATTTAAAAATAGTTCTGGAAAACCATCTCTCATCCCCTATTCCTATAACTCCATGCCGCCTTTTGCTGAGTAGAATAGTGCTAGTTTTGAACTTTTTTGACTAGGTCCTCAGTAAGAAATCAAATGTCCACTGCAACCCAGGACACAAGTACCTGTAAATATATGTGTTGCGTGTGTGTGTGTGTGAGAGCGTGTGTCTGAAACTAAAATCACAACGCCTTACTCTCCGAGTGATGGACTCTGATCTGTTCTCTCTCATTTTGTTAGAGTGCTGATCATAGCCCACTGTACTGATTTCCTGACCCACTAATGGACACAGAGCCACAGGCTGCAGAGCTCTGGGATGTGGGAGGAATGTTGCAGGAGAAGTGAGAACCCTGAGTCCCCCGCTAGTTCACCTCCAAACGTGAAAACTACTCTCAGGAGCAAACCCAGATGATGGGGCTGGATGTCTCCAAGGCCTCTTTCTATTCCGATCTATCTCTGGGCTTTTCCGGCTCCCTGTGGTGACTTCCCCTCTCAGGTACTCAGGAAAGGCAGTGCGTTTCTCCCCTCTGTGCAGGACTGACTGCCCGCACACGCCTCCCCTCCCCAACCCCTTCCCAGGCCCATTTCCAAGGGGCTGCAGCGGTGTCAGCCACTCAGCCCAGGGGCCTGACTCCATCCACAGCTGTTGTTTGGACCGCTGGTCCCAGAACCCTGCTAGCTGGGGATGTCAGTCCCCAGGGTCCACCCCAAAGCAATACAACCTTGTCCAGTTAAAGCAAGTAAGCACAGCATTAACATTAACATGGATTTCTAGTGACATCTCTTATGTCTTTAACGTCCCATCGACTAGACTTCTAAACCATAATAGATCTACTTTGAATTTAGGACAAGCTTTTTGCATTTGGAAATGGAAATTCTGATCGTATTTGGGGGCAAAGTTCTAAACCCCCTGAAAATAGAGTATAAAAGAATTTCGATGCAGTACATTTACTTGTGCAGAGAGAGACTTCTCCGACTCCAACCCCAAAGCGATTTTGAAGCTCACAATGTGCTCAAAGCTTTAAACTCTTCTTGAATCAGAAAGATAGTTATCTGCATAACCTGGATGTATGTACTAAATAAACGTACACACCCCCACACCCACACAAGTCTATCAAAGCCAATGTTAACAAGTGAGGATTCTCAAGCCGTGAAGTCTGGAGAGCACAGCTAATTAAGGAGTAAAATCTGAGTGGCACATACTTTAAGGGCTGCAAGAGATTTGCGTGTGTCCGCCCACAGGATTCTGTGACAGGGACCCCGTGTCTGCAGACAACCAGAAAACCCAGCCAAGACCACTGTGCTTACCTTCTCCACCCAGGACAAAAAGGTGACATTTTAAGCATTCTCCCACTCCACCTACACCTTTTTTTTTTGCTGAAGAAGATGCACCCTGAGCTAACATCTGTTGCCAATCCTCCTCTTTTTGCTTTAGGACAATTTGCCCTAAGTTAACATTGGTGGCCAATTTTCCTCTCTTTTGTATGTGGGTCACCACAGCATGGCTGACGAGTGGTTTGGGTCCACACCTGGGAACGAACCCAGGCTGCTGAAGTGGAGCGTGCCAGACTTAACCACTAGGCAACCGGGCTGGCCCTCCACATATACTTTTTCACTGCACAGCACCAGCAATGTATATTTTAATAAACTTGAGAGAACCAAGCAATGCAGGCTGACAGATGAACAAAAACCACAAAGGATTATTAGTCTGATTACCTCCATGGATAAATTAGAGGAGAAAGACGACAGCTAACATTTTAAAGACAGAACACTAGTATGAGAAATATGTATTAAGGCTGCATTCCATATTTTCCTCAAATAATTAGGTCATATTCCTACTAATGATTAAATATGGAATAAGGACAACCTTAAATTATCTTGCACCAGGTTCTTTCTTTAACACTTCACTTCTTACGTTCCAGCCTGCACCTCAAGAATGCCTGTGTTACTTCCATACATCCTACAGTATTTGCCAGCTTGGTATAATAGTGAGCATCAAAATTCGGGGAAACTCGTAAGTATTAATACTGCAATAACACAGAAGCCATCAGACCCCATTTCATAGTTTTATTGAGACTTTTTCAGTTTTAATTGTCTATGGTAGGTACAACTCTAGTGACCAAGATTGCATCAAAGCTCTGCTGTTATTATTAATAGCACATACAAAGTTGGCTGCCATGCCTTAGACACACACACACACACAGCCACGCACGCACATGACATCCTACACTCGTGCATGCAAACTTAGAGGAGATGTGCATTCTTTCTATCTAAAACATGGTTACACACAATTAGTCTGGAATTTGTTAAGCTACCACTGATTTAGATAAACCTGAGAAAGCTCAAAATGTCAAGTAACACTGTTTCCATACCGCCCATTCAATGGCACGATTAATCACAACGAAATCTAGTTCAATTATCTATATTAAAATCACAGATAATACAAAAATAAACATTTTTGCAGAAGCACTAAAACATACTGGATTCAAATTCACAAATTTTGATATGTAACATACATTTCCCTTCATATTAATTTTGAATGATATGTATAATACAATGTACAACAGAATAAAAAATTGTAACAGAATTCAGCAGCCAAATAATATACAGTTATCACTATAAAACTTGGAATTAAAGTCATCAACTGAACAAATAAATCAGATTAAAATGAACAGCAGTGTTGAACTTGCTGGTAGTGTGTTACTTAGAAACTCCATGTCAAAGAAATTAAGATCGTACTATTTCACCTTAAGAAGAAACACAACACAAAAACTGAGGCAAAGCTGAGCACAGTAACTGATGACTCTCTCCCCATCTCCCTAGAGTTTTTCCTTAAACTAATGTTGTATCGATAATGCCCATCCCACCAGACTTCTAAACCATAAGAGATCTACCATAAATTTAGGACAAGCCTTTTGCATTAGGAAATGGAATCTCTGACCACATTTGGGGGCACAATTCTAAACGTCCTAAAAAGATGATATAAATTTTCTATAGTATCATATAAAATGTAGACAATACAGACTCAGTCTGGCTAAGATATTTTGTATTTACTATTGATCTTATGATAGTCTAACACCAAACTGTGTGTATATAGGAAGAACCCTAAATAAAAACATAAACATGCAGAAGCATTTCTAGAGAAAGTTAATCACCTGTGTCACAAAACAGATTTTCATGTTTTAGACCCAAAGAAATCTGAAGACTTAAACATCTCAAGATAGTGATATTTGAAAAGCATCATAAAATACAATAACTCTCATTTTACCGATGCATCATGCTATGTAAAATACACCAGTGTGACATATATTATACATTGTAATAAATATAGTTTACATCAGTATGTTGGATCTTTCAAGAAAGTTTCAATCTGTACAACTGAAGGACTGTGAGCTTCCTCAATAAATACTGTTATGATAGTTACAATTTGACCAGCAAAGTTAAAGGTTCCATAGATCTCTAACTAGTTACACATCTTATTGTCACTAGTCCAATTCCAGCTGCTACAAGCACTGACATTTCTTTATCCAAGGACAGGTGAGCGCACTGCCCAGCAGACTGAGGAAACTTACAGCTCTTATGTCCATGTCACAGGTGGTGAACTCGAAACCTTTTTAGTTAGGACTGGCACTGAGGAGTCCGGGAAAGCACAGGGGGAGACCCCACGCACCTCTGGCTGGGTGTGGTTTTAACTCTTTGGCATGTCCCCTAGGCCCCGACAGATGGATGTCAGCCAACCTTTTTAATCCACGAACAGTGGCCTTGAAAGGGTCAAGAGTTCCACAGCTGGCCGAGTGGCGCCTCAAGGTGTTACCTCTGACTCCTCTTCTCATGCAGCAACTCTTCTTAGTTTGTCTTTTTACCATTTCAATGCAAACACACACTGACGTTCAGAGAGTCAAAGATGCCAATCTGCGAGTCACAAAACACCTTGAACTTGGCACTAAAACAGTTTTGCAGTGTGAAATTTAGTTAACTGGTAAGTTCTATAATTTTAGCAGATCTTTCATCAAAACGCCAACACATTTCAACCTTTACTATTAAAATACCTCCTCAATCATCATATGCCATGAATCAGATATCCAGCCAACAGATCACTGCTCCATCTGGATCCCTCTGTGTATTTTCACTGTTAGTATGGACTCTTCCCCGAGACCGCTTTTTGCCTGGAAGTTGGCAAGATCATCCTTGTCACTATTTGGCATGCAATCGCATGTCATTGTCCACTACGTCATATATGAAGCTAAAGAAGAAACACCATGGACAAAAGCATGCCCAGGAGTAAAAGGGCATTTCTAGTGACTGTCCACCTCCTCACTGCGTCCACACTCCAAAAGAAAGTTCTCTGGAGGCTGAAACAATGTACTTAACACATACTGTAAATCAGGCTGGGCATCTGAGACCTAAAAGGAAGAAAACTAAAGTAAATGGTGAGGAAATATGATAGAAATGTGTACCATTGGCGTTCGAGTCAAGGCTGGTCCAGACTTTGAAATTTCCATGTTGGTCAATTTAGTGATATCTATCTTGTCTCACTCAACAGGATACTCAACAGGGACAACAAAGTAATGACATATTTTAGACTTTTTCTTCTAGGATTTCATAGCAGACAATGCTGTAGGACCCTAACCAAGTGAGAATCTAGCTAACCTTGTCTTTCCTCAAAATGAGGAGGTGTAAGTAGGACATCTAAAAGGTTTCTTCTTGACTTGGTTTCTATAACTCTGTGCATCAACACTCAACCTGTAAAAAAGAAGCTAAACACAGCTTTTCTTCATTGTTCTTGGTGGTCTGAGACTGGATAAACTGAGCCACTCGAAGAAGAAACCGAGGGTCCCACGAATCCTCAGTCCACCCAGGCATTCCAAGACCTGAAATAAGCCCTGACATTCCTGTCACCACGTCCCACAGGGCGCTAAGGTCCTTGCCTTAAGACACAGCCCCAAACCGCTTTACTTATGAAGTGCTTCCAAACAAGCTGCTCCACCATCGGTTGCAGAGTCTGATGTTGACTTTATGGGGCTGGTTTCACCATTAAAAATTCCTTTGACCCTGGATTTATCTGTTTGGAGTTATAAATTGGATTAACTCACCTCCTTATTCTACATTATACAGAATTTAAAGATTTCAAAGGTTAAAAATGCAGCAATTCAATATTCATTGAAAACTGTTATTAAAGTTAACGAAATGTTTCACATATTTCTCATTACTGCCTGGCAGAGAAAAAATGTAGAAGAAAACACTGACCAGTAGTCTTCTCTTAAATTACTAGGAGTGTGACTAGTAGTTTGTACAACTTATTTCTCAGTGCTGTGGTACCTTAGGTGCTTAAATTTCATTCTTCATATTTCCATTTCCCATATATTTGGAGTTTTTTCTTTAAGTGTGAGGATGCAAGATCCAGTAAAGGACTATAGCTTCCCATTCTATCAACACAACCTATATAAATTCTGCCGCCTTCTTTTCAAATTGCATTCACTATTTTCCAACATTTCCAAGAAGCAAAAAAGAGCCTTTCCACCATGACTTAATTTACACTGAAGTCCTCATCTAACAATGCCTTCTACCTGCTCCCACTTGCCTCATACATTTGAGAACACGGTTGCAGGCACTGCACTGTGGGTGACTGTCACCTCTCCCCCTCTGATATAACACTACCCTCTTGCCCCACATCCCTCAACCTGCTAACAGTTCCTCCACTTTGGTCTGTAGTTTATCGGAGATTTTTAAATTGTTTTCACAGATGTGAGTGAGCATTTGTACTGGAACGCAAACTCCTAAGGCCTGCACAGCAGTGGGACCAGCAGATGCTCGTTATCACAGGAAGTCTAACAGAGCCCGTGGTGTTTACGAGGAAAGTACACGCAGTTTGATTACGTTGAATGCATTTTACTGGTAAGATAATATACGCAGGCTTCCATCATCAAACATTTAGCACCCAACATACAGTGAGTAGTTTTCTAGAAATAACTGAGCAATAACCACTTTTTAGGCTCTTAAATTCACTGACTTTATTTTTCTATTCAATTCTCCCAAGAAACTCAGCCAGCTAGCACCTATGCTTATAGGACCAAAAAAGACACCCCGCTGAGGTCTTTCCATCTGATACTGAACAGACCTACCTCAGTGTTTTGCCATCCTATGTTAACCTTGAGAATGTGGACTTTCAATTTGCTCCCACCATGGATAATTAAAAACAACAAAGATTAGATGAATCACAAAATCAAGTTTCAGGTTGTCAGTTTCCTTGGAGAAATTATTAATATCAAAATAGCTCCAATATTCCTGTGCACTTTAAATAGAAAAGTGTGTCGATTTTAAAGGCAGAAAAGAAGTAAATGTTTAACTAGGACAGTATTATTTTATTATACATACTTCTGGTTAGAAAGAAGGCAGGCCTTGAAAGCAAACCCAAACAAGCCAAGCGTGGGCGTGAGCATTTCCATTTCTTTTTTTTTTTTTAAACTCACTACTTTCTTGGTTTGAATTTTCACCAAACTTACTAGAAACTTAAAGGGAAAAAAACCACGTGGCTCTGTTAAGCATCCTACCATGTTACAAAGCGGGTGTCTGGGGATTCCTGCGTCCTCACAAGCTTGTATCTCCGTTCTGCTTGAACTCGGATAAAATATTGAGGGTCATGTCTTCACTCTTGGATTGCAAGTGTGCTTCACTTCTTCTGGAAGCTTTCCTGGTGGCTCGGGAGAGTCTCCTTCTGAAAGTGTCTCCTGCCAAGAAATAGAGAATGGGGTCCACACAACTGTTGAGGCTTGCTAGACCTCTCGTCACCTGATAAGTGGCATAAACCCTGTCATTGAAATCACACATTTCTGGGGTCTGAAAATCCAGCCGGGCCCTCAAATTCATTGTTTTCATCACATGGAAAGGGATGTAAGACACAGCAAAAACAGTCAGCACAATAATCACCAGGTAAATGGACTTCCTCCTCAGAGGCGAGTTGTCCAGGTCTTTGTAAATCAAGGCTCTCACAATCAGTCCGTAACAGCCCAGGATCAGCACCAAGGGGACGCAAAACATGGCCACCGTCGTGCACATGCTGTAGACGAAGTAACTCCGCAGGTACTCGTCCGAGGTGGTGTCGTAGCAGGTGACGGTTTTGTTTTTCCGGACCCCGGTGCCCGAGTAGAACAGGATGGGGGAGATGCCCCCCGCCACGATGAGCCACACCAGCACGCTGACGTACACGGCGTTCTTCTTCTTGAGCCTGCCCAGGGACTTGAGCGGGTACACCACGCCGCTGTAGCGGTGCGCGCTGATGCAGGTGAGGAACAGGATGCTGCCGTACAGGTTCACGTGGAAGATGAACCTCTGCAGCTTGCACATGGCGTCCCCGAAGATCCAGTCGGTCTTATTGAAGTAGTAGAAGATGAGCGCCGGCAGGGTCAGCACGTACAGGAAGTCGGCCAGGGCCAAGTTGAACATGTACACGGAGATGCCGCTCCACGGCTTCATGTGGAAGACGAACATCCAGATGGCCACGCTGTTGCCCAGGAAGCCGATGATGAACACCACGATGTACACGGCCGGCAGGTAGTAGAACTGGAAGCCCGTCTTGGTCAGCGCGCATCGGAACGAGGTGGCGGCGACGGCGGCGGTGGAGGCCACCGTGCTGTTGCTCCACGGCGAGCCCGGGCCGCCCAGGAAGGCGGCGTCCGTCCCGTTGGGGACAGCCGGCCACAGCACCTCGGTCATTCTCTCCCCGACTCAGGCGGCGGCTCCGAGGGGCAGGCGGCGGCGCGAGGGCAGCGGCGGCGCGGGGCGCAGAGCGCATGGGAAAAGCGGGCGCGCGGAAGGGGGCGGGCGCCGGGGACCCCCGCGGGAGGGGGCGGAGGGGGGCTCGCCCACGCCGGCTGCGGCCCCGCGTTCGCCGCGGGCCATGAACTCCGCCCGGGCCGCGACTTCGCCGTCCGCTGGCAGAGCCGAGGTTACACAACAGGGCGCGCAGGGCACCGGCGCCGACAACTTTCCGACCGTGCTCTCCCGAGGGCCGCGGCTCCGCGCCGGAGAGCGCGCCGGGGGCTCCGCGGGGTCCGGCCGCCGCGCTGCCGGCCTCCTGCCCCCAGAGATCAACTTCGCTTGGGCATCTGCCTTCTCCCTACCTTGCACGCGAGCAGCTCGCCGCTGGGGTCCCCGCCGCTCCCTCCGCGTCCCTGCGCCCAGCCCGGGGGACCCTCGGGGCGCGCGTGGCCGCAGAGCCCGGCGCCGTCAGTGCGGCGCTGCTCCGTCCCGAGTGCAGGGGGCGGGCGGGCGAGCCAGCCGGGCTCCCCGCGAGGGTGGGCGGAGTTTGGGCACCCGGGCGAGTCCGCGCGCCGCGGGGAGGCGAGGGGCGTGCCTGCGCCCCGCCCGCCGGGCTGCCGGCCGGCGCTCTCGGCGCGCTCTCCGGGGGCCGGTGTTCCCCGGGGCCGGCGCGCTCGGCTGCTGCCCGCCGCGGCCACCCGGGGCGGCGGCGGGGGCGAGGGCGAGGGCGAGGGGCGCGCTCGGGCCGGCGGCTGCCCGGGAGCGATTGGCCCGCGAGCGCTCCCTCGCCCTTCCGCCGGCTCTCTCGGCGAAGTGAAGTTGCTGACACACAGGAAACCCTCTGACCGCTCACAGCCTGCGCCTGCAGCCCTGGAGGGACCGGTCCGCCACAGCAGTCTCGGGGGCCCTCGACAGCCGCGCCAGGTGTCTGCAGGTTCCCGGCAGCCGGCAGTCCCCAGCTGGGAACGCCCTGGTATTGCAGGGCGCCTCCGTCACCGCCACCGAGCCCGGATTCCGGGCACATGCAGGAACCTGCTCCTGGAGGGAGGGAGCGCGAGCTTTCGGGGGAGGGGAGGGGAGGGGAGGGGAAGGAGGAATGGGAGGGGAGAGTGCGCGCCGCTCTGCTCTTTCCTTTTTATTTCAGTATTTTATTTCCTTCTATTTTTTCTCAATTAACCAAATACTAATAAACCAGCGTCACTGGTAACATCCACGTGAGAATTTCTAAAAGGGCCTTGTAAAAATATTATTAGTCAAAACTTCACGTTGCTTCCGCATAATTTAACTTGTTACCCACCACCTACCGACAAGGCAAGCGCCCCAAATCCTCCTGTCCGGTGCATTTAATTAAAGAGCAGAGGCTGTCATAAAAAATAATTAAAAATATATTGTTTTGGAATAACTTTAATATTCAATACAGCTTTATATAGGTCGATGTAAAGGGCAATTACAACTCCACAGTGATTAAGGGATGGTTTTTGGGTTTTATTACCAATCCTATTTCTGTAGGTTAAAGTGGCTAGTCATAATTATCGCTAGTAAGTATCTTAACAATATAGGTTAGGACTTCCTTAAATACTACATGTGTTGAAAAACTCGTTTTCATGGCTTAAATGTATCAAATTTTTAAGCAATGCACTTCAAAATTATACTTGAATAAGTTTAATTGGAAAATAAATGGTATATTAGCTATTCAGGGACATATTTAAATGGAGTCCACACAGGAATGGAATCTAGCGCTTCTTGACAATTTACTAATTAACAATATGTTTTATGTGAACTATTAGCAAAGGCTTTTGTCTTAGAGGGAAAAAATCCGAGAAGAAAATGTCTGTAAAGTATATACCATAAAGATTTCTCTGTGGCCCCAGTTGTTACACGGTAGCGTTCTCTTAAAACTACTCAAAGGAAAACCACGCGCCCCTGGCTTTGATACCACAAAGGAAAATTCCCCACCAGCCCCAGAGGGTCCTCGAGGGGAGCCCCGTGGAAAGCACACAGCCAGCACACGGCGTCAGGGGCGCACGGGCGTTTAAAGTTATGGTCAGTTGAACAGCATAAAAATATGTGACGAAACTCGAGTAAATGACTCAGATAAAGGGTAGGGATAGTGCTGGTTTTGAGAACAGTCTTAAATGAATGCCACAGGCCTCTATTTTCTCATCTGTAAAATAAGTTGGGTTGTCTTTTATTTTTCATTCCAGTCTCCAAATTACATGATTCTAAAACTCCGAGCCTTCATGGGAAGCATTTCGTACTATTGGATTAGGATGGTCCTAACTGGATGATGTTCTATTAAGAGAGAAGAAACAAAGAGAAGCATTTGGAGTTCCGTGGGTGTCCGTAGGTCTCAACTCCTCGCTCCCGTGCATTTTTCATTTGCAACGTAAGCAGTGTGTAACCTCACTCAGAAGCCTGTTGCAAATGCATTAACTCCTAATGTGAGCATTTGAAATGTACACTTAGTCCACATGCCATTAAGTACTTTCAGAAAACTTGACACTTACTAGGAATTTGGAGGAGATATCGTAAGTGCACCACAGACTTTTTTTTAATGATATTAAAAAGGTAAATTTTGTAAGCACTGGTTTTACATCCAGCATATATAACTACATATTTATAATATGTTTGTTATATTTTAAATCAAAAGTGTGCCTTGTGGCAATAATTTATGTGTATTCAGTTCTTGTTCATTGACTTAACTTTCTATTTGTAACACGAACTACATTTAATGAAGGAAAAAGTAAAATATCATATAAAACCTGGTAACATGACAGTATTTAATGATGTTTGAACACCAATTATAAATGTCTTAAATGTATGAAAAGAATATGCTCCATATCCTTAAGTGACTTCCCTCAAATGTTTTGCATTAATTTGTTTTATATTGGATTAATAATGTAAATGCCTGACTTGACACATTTACAATTTAGTTGGAAATGCAAAGAATGTACCTAAGTAACCATAATAATAACATATAACAATAGAAATAATAATATACCTCTCCTATATACTCAGCACTGTGCACACCTAGTAGGGATTATCTCCTTTAATCCTTAAAAATATCCTGCGATGATAGTTGACAATTGTATTCTTATTTTATAAGTGATGAAATGAAGGCACAGAGAGTTTAAGTAAGTCATCTTTAGTCACACAGTTGAAACTGGGACTTCAATGTAAGCCATACATCCTTAAAGCCCGCACATTTAACCACTGTTCCATGATGAAATACACACAAGGACGGGGCATTGACAGGAAAATTAACTGTTGGTGGCCACTACAGATTGAGCATAGAAAGGATTGGTCCCAGAAGCCTTCTATCAAAGAGAGAAAAGTTTGAGCCAGATCTTGAAGGTACTGCTAGTCAAATAATATTTCGGAAGCTTCCTAAATGTTCTAATTCTATCCTTAGGCTTTTAAGACATAGCTAACACTATATATACACTCTGAGAAGGACAGACAATTATGGAGAAGTCGGATCTGCTCAGACTCTGACTCATAAACAAAAAGGCTTCCCCTTCTTGTGCGTACAGGGTCTTATAAGCATTTTTAGGAAATCTTTTCTTTCTTCTTTCTTCAAGTCACAGAAAATCCAACCATCATTAAGGATGGAAAGATCATTGAAAAGATTCTAATCCAGGGCCACAAGCATAAAAAGAAAAAACCCACTTTTGATAAACACAAAATATAAAATCTCCCAACTTTAAAGTTGAGAGCAAGAAATAAGGATTTGATTAAATAACCACAATACTACCAATGCTCACCGTAATTTGAGTGGCAGTTTAAAAGATGAGAGAGTCAATGGGCAGGACAGCTGTGGTGAGTTTGTCACAAGAGACAGAGAACCTCATTCAGGAGATAAGGGGATCCTTTGAGACATGCTTCTAAGAAGCTTAACTAAGATGTGATGACTTCTGAGCTCCACCTTAGCAAGGTGAGGAGACTCTGCTCTGCCCCAGGAAGGAAACAGGAGAAGAAAGAAGTCTAGGGAATGCACAGCTGATGTCTTCCATTGAAGCAAGAGAAGAGCAAGGGCTAAGGAGGAAAAGGAGCATCCCCAGAAAGAATGAAAGGATTGTGCTGTGCTGTGGAGGGCCCAGCTGCGCTTATGAATTACGCACTTGTCATGGACCCAATCAGAAGGCCTCCTGAAATGTATTTCATTAAGAATCACAGCAGGGGGATAGGACACAGACTAGGAGACAGTGGGTTGCTCCAAGGTTGGGATGAGAAGAGGAGAGGAGAGCAAGAGACCAGGGAGGCCAGAAGGAAGGGAGATGGGAGAGGAACAAAGAGGAGAGGGAAATGAAGATGAGGGCAGTGCAGAGGGAACGCTCTGTGCAGGATAGAAGAAGAGAGAGCAGGCACCTGCACAGAAACGGAAAGAGGCCTTCGGAAATCTCACCAAGCATAGCTGTTGACTTATTTAGTTTAACTCTGGATGCGTGTGGGAGAGGGGTCTGGGAGGCGGTGAGATGACACAGGCTACGTGTTCCTGTGGTCAGGGTAATGTCCCTATTGAGTACCTGTCCCTTGGCGGATGACGTTGAGCTAGGTTTTCCATCTCTGCCCTATCACTTGCAAGAAGCTGTGAAATCCCAGGCCACCCAAACCCTCTTCCATCAGTCAGATCATTTCTTGCTGCCAGAAGTTGAATATTCAAGGGAACCGCTTTCCTGTACTCCCTTTTCAAGCATTTCCCTTATCCCCATTCACTTGAAGCCCTAGTGCCTAGTCCTGGGCACTTTACAGTATTTTCAAAAAAGTTTTTGTTGAATCCAGACTAAAAGCCTCCAGCCCTGGCTTGTAGCCTCAGTCTTTCTCTAATCATCCTTGTCTGATAAATATTCCCTTTTCTCTCTTTGTCTCTGGTTTTGCAGAGGCATGTCTGACAACATTTACTGATAACATTAGAAATGCTGTATTACATGCCAGCTCTACAATTTCTCTAGACACATAGCTTTTTCAGAAGGCAAGGAAATAAATGTTCGTACAGCCTATGGGTGCACAAATCTCTTTGAGCTGGTTACTGCTGTCTGAAATCTCACCCCGTAATCGTGGACGCACAGAGGTCTTCCAGGGCAGCGTGAAGGATAAGAATACGACATTATTTGAGAGTTACTTGCCATGGTTATTATATCCACCATAAGCAAATTGTTGACTTCTAGTACAACTGTATTTTTTTTTTTTAAAGATTTTTTTATTTTTTCCTTTTTCTCCCCAAAGCCCCCCAGTACATAGTTGTGTATTCTTCGTTGTGGGTTCCTCTAGTTGTGGCATGTGGGACGCTGCCTCAGCGTGGTTTGACGAGCAGTGCCATGTCCGCGCCCAGGATTCGAACCGTCGAAACACTGGGCCGCCTGCAGCGGAGCGCGCGAACTTAACCACTCGGCCACGGGGCCAGCCCCTAGTACAACTGTATTTTGAGTACATGGCTAAATTCCAGATAGGTGAATGGAAATCGTGTGTAAAAATAAAGAAACACTCATTTTTCTTACGTTAAGTCACATCTATCAGCTCACTCCTGGGATGTTGATCTCAATTACGTCCTGAGTGTTTCACATTTTTCAAGATTAAAGTTAACAGCAGTTTTTAATTTCTGATTTTGGAATTTGGCTCTCTGTAAAGTTGATAACAAGCTTTCACCAGTAGCACTCAAAACGTGAACCAGCTTTAAATGAGCATTGTGTCCGTTCTTATGATCTTTTAGTTTAGATTCTTGTAGAAAGGCTGGCAAGCTGGGCTAATTCCAGAGTCTTCTGACAACAAGCCACACTTTGGACGTTCTTCTGGGAAGATATCCAGGTCCCAAAGTAAGCACCCAGTGAGTCAACACACTCAGGTGAGACAGACCCATCCCTTGTCTATAAAAACAACAAAATGAAATAAAATGGAGACCAGTATAGAAACAGTTATTTGTGGTTGACAAAGAACCAAAAGAGAGACTTGATAACACTTCAGGTGGAGAAATAATCCGTTACTCCTCGATAGTTAAAGTCTTGTGTTTGCAATGACAGGGTTTAGCAGAACCTCAGAATCTTGCATTAGTTCTGATTTTCACCTTTCAGCTTTCGTTCTAGTCACCTGATATACAGCTGAATATTTATCTTAGAGACTGCCTCATAGTTATACTAACCAGATAAGTAAAATGCTATCTTAGCTCACCAGCAATGTCCACTCTGAGTCTCTGAGCTCAGTTTCTCAAACTTGAGTGCACGCACAGATCACTTGGGAGATCTTGCTAAAGCTTCAGGGGAGCTCAAGACTTTGCATTTCTAACAAGTTCCCTTTGATGTTCAGCCCCTCATCCAAACACTGAACTCTGAGTGGCAGGATTTTGTATCATCCTGCCTGACATTGTTTTGCTAGCCAATTTTTTTTGTGGGGGGAAGATTAGCCCTGAGCTAACTACTGCCAATCCCCCTCTTTTTGCTGAGGAAGACTGAGCTCACATCCATGCCCATCTTCCTCTACTTTATACCTGGGATGCCTACCACAGCACGGCTTTTGCCAAGCGGTGCCATGTCCGTACGTGGGATCCAAACCAGTGAACCCCGGGCTGCTGAGAAGCGAACCGTGCGAACTTAACTGTGGCACCACCAGGCCGGCCCTAACCAATTTTAAAACAGCATAGCGGGTCCTATCCAGTGACTGAGATACCTTAAAGGTTTAGCAATTTTGGCCTGTGGTGTACATGTGCCAGGCCTGTTTGGGATGCTTTCCATGTATTAGCTTATAGGACATGGTTTTAGAGAAGAAAACAGAACTGAGTTCAAAGGTCAGTTAGGGTGTTTGCTATGCAACTAGACACATTGCCAAACCTGTCTTGTGTCAATGTTCTTATCACCTAACTCCCATCACAAGACATCTGTGAGAATGTGATCATGTACATAAAATGTACAAGACTGTGCCTAGTACATCATAGTAAGTGCACGATAAATGGTAGCTGTTATTATTACGGTCATTACGGCCATTATCATTTATAATACTCTCATTGTTTTTACCTTACTGGATGTATCTTGATAGAGGACATTTGGCTTTAAGAAACCAAATCCATCAAAACCAGCGTGGGTAAATAAAGTGACTTTATTGGAAAGGTACAAGAGTGTGGGCTTCACATGGAAGTGGGCAGAGGAATTTGAAAATCAGGGGTCTGGCCTCTGCTCTCTACTTCTTCAAAGGTGCAGTTTCTGTTCTCTGTCTTTCTCTATTCAATCACTTGCTTTTCTTCCCCCGCCTCTTCCTCCCTTCTTCTTCCTCCTCTCCCATTCCTTGTCTCTGCTGATCAGTCTTCTCTCTCTGTCTTGATGTGACTCAGCACGGCCGCTCACAGCCTAACATTATTTCCAATGGCACATTCCCGAGGAAGGAATCTGGATCGACACGACACGGTCAGTTCACTTTGGCCTGGAGGAGAAGGGGATGGGCCAAGCTATCAGAGCTTTCCTTTGGGGCTGGGTGACAGACTCTCAGAAAGGAGAAGAGAAGGGCTGGTTACTTCTCTTAGGAGGGGTACAGGGGCATGGGGGATGCAACCTGCAGTGGAAGCATTGTCATCTTGGTGTAGAAGGCAATGGACCATGGATGTGATTGGTGGGTGGGGAGGGGAGAAGAGGAAAAAAAGGGTTTCAGAAAATGCAATCGTGACAGGCAAACCCCAAAGGAGGCTGGAGGCTTCTGCCTGTGGCCCTGCAGAGCCTGGGGGAGCAAATAGTGCTCCAAGGGAGACGAGAGCTGGCCGGGGAGCCTACTGCTGTGGCGGAGAGGCTGGTGAGGGTTGACTACCTCAGGGAGCACCCAGGTAGAGCTTTACAGAGCAAATGGCAGAACTGAGCAGAATGAATGAACTAAGGAGGCAGAAGGTGGAAAAACATTGTTGTCTCATCTGCTTTGTCTTTGCTACCGGCGTGAGGAAGAAGGTGGCAAAGAAAGGAAGAAAAGAATCTTTGCATCCCTGCTAGGAAAATGGAAGCCCCCTTCAGTCGAAGACGAATTAGGAGGTCTGCTTCCATCACGGAAACCAGTCCCAGGGCACGGTGACTGCTCCTGGGACCCTAATTATTAATTCAGTTGGGAGGAACCCAAGGGACATATTTCCAGTGAGTCCCTGTAAATAAGGAGTTCGACATGAGCGTCAGAGCAGCAGAGAAATTGAATTTGGTTGAGAGAATGAATGCCTCAGGAGGAAGTGGAAAGCAAGGCTGCAAGAGCTTTGTGGGAATTGCATTAACCAGTCATGGCTGAAAGCTCTGTTCATTCTCCTCAGGCATGAAATCTTGGCTGCAAGACACATTTTAGTTTACTTAGCAAGATACCAGGAGAGATTAGCATCACCAATGAAAGTGGCGGACTGTAAGGGTTTGGACTGGGAAGTGCGTGTGTGAAGGGAGGTGAGCTTAACTACTCAGCTTAACTGCACTTTCATGCTTTCATTTAGACACAGGCGAGGCTTATCACCAGCATGGGGACACTCAGGGAGATGCCAAAGATAGAATCTACAAAGTCATGAAATTAGGTATCAGTGAATAAGGAAAAGCAGTTAGGAATGGAGGATAAGTTTGTTGCCTTTAGCTATAAAAGAAAAAAAAGGAAAGGAAACATTGTATATAGTTGTATTGGCAGGAGGTGATCTTTCTCCTATTCACCCAAGAGCATATTTTCTCTTGTAGTAATGTCATATGTTATGTTATAATCAACAAAAGGGGAAATGAAAGGACTAAACTGGGAACACCTGCTCAGAATAAATGCAGGAGGAAGCCATGGGCTCTAAGAGAAGGAAGGACACGCACGGTGAGATAGGATAAGCAGATGAGAAATGAAGCAGTTGCTACTCTGGCCATGGAAGGAAAAAGCCAAGGGAAACAGACATCGTAGGATGGGCAACAGATGTGAGGAGAGGAGACAAACCCTCCCACCTCAGAAAGATCATTTGGTTAGAAATCTTCAGGCAATCAGGAGAGGGGGGGAAAGAGGAAGGAGTAGGAAGAGGGGTAGGAGGAGGAAGAAGCAGAAGAAGAAAGGAGTCAATGCTGAAAGAAGTGTTGACCATCAAAGAAACCTTTAAGGGTTGATAGATTTCCTATGAGTTTGGATAAAGCAGAACTGAAGTTACAATATGCAATAAGAGTAACTTAAGGCCTCAGAGGACTGATTCCCCAGGACTCTGAAATGGAAAGCGTATATCTGTGTGTGCACATAAAAGTGTGTGTGTGTGTGTATTACAGAATGAGGCAGGGCTGAAAGTGAAGGAAGGGGGCCTGTCTCTTCAGTAAAGGAAGCTGGAGAAGGATTGTTGATTGTCGTGTGGATAAAGTGTACTGGAAAAGAGGTGCTTAACGCCATGGTGACAGCACCGAAGAAAGGAGTTAATTATTATCAGACTTCAACACTCCCGAAGTGAACAACGTGATGGCATTTCTAGACAGGGAATGTCTCCTAGTGTAACGGCCTCAGTTGAATTCCTTCCGAAGGTTGACTGAACCAACTGTCTCCTGCATTGTTGGCTGACGAGAGGCTATTAGGGTGACAAATGTGATGAAATAAAGAGACTCACCAATAATTTTAAAAATTATTTCATTTCTGACTAAAACAACAACTAATTTCAAGAACAGGATTATAGTGGGAAGAAAATAGATCCTGCAGGTAAGTCGTAGGCATACACACACGTACATGCAAACACACAGAAAAGCAGATGCAAAATTCCACACTCTAGGTAGCCAATGGTAACATCTCCCCATCTAGAGACCCTTCCCTTCAATTATCTTCATGTGAATGTATGTTTGTATGTATATTTTAAGATGGGGCCCCATCTGGCTGTAGCCTGCCTTCCTGCCAGTATATATACAAATCTTATCATTTTCTTAGTGGTGACAGGATACCAATAGCATCACTGAAAGGGTAAAGGAAAGAAAACTCTGGTCTGCTGGCATCACTAAACAGGGACACTTGACACGTCAAGTGCAGAGACGCACCACGAAGGCACAGGGGGAGGCTGATTTCTGCAAGAGACACCACGGTGCGCCAGTTAAATTTAGATCAAGACTTTGAATCAGGTAAACCATAATTTTCTTTCCAATAACAGGCAGAGATAAAACTCTTACCCCCAAAGTTACTGCAAAAGCTTCATATTCTGACATTGCCTGCTCAGAAGTTTTCAGATGGAAAGGAATCAACATGGCGGATGGCATGCATGTGGAGTATTTTATGCGGTTCTAAATGAGATGAAAAAATATCTCATATAATAGAATCAGCACTTAAGGTCCAAAAGTAAAATGGATGTTTAGTCTAAATTCACTAAAAGGACACAGGTGAAACAAAAACGCAAGGAAAAAGTAAAAAATACATCAACAATCTATACAAGAAGTTGTAATAAGAGCCATTAAACCAAAAAGAAGAACAAAATAATTATTTATATGGAAAATATAAGGAAGATCCAAAGATGGACTGGAAATTGGGAACAGGAAAGTGAATATAATGATAGTATAAATTGTTGTTTTTGAAAACAGGGCGAGCTAAGCCCTGCGGTTCAGAGCGTGTGGTCATTCATAGCCATCACCAGGATAGTTAGAAAAACAACAGCGGACGTTGAGCGAGCACTTACTGCCTCGAGTCCACAACACCTGACATTTTTTCTCATTTAATCTTCGGGAATAATAAACAGGGAATTCTCTGCCAAAGCATCTGGGTTTCACAGAAATGGAAGAGAGACAAAAATACAGGAAAGACAAGGGAGAATAAAGGCATTGAGACAAAGGCCAAGATCCTAAACTTAACAAGGAACAGAAGGCAAGTTAAATACAAGAAGATGGCAAAGTAAATCAATACCCTCAAAATAGAAGCTGCTGAATTTGATGATGAGGATATGAAAAAAACTCACCCAAACCTACAGGAAATCAAACCAGGGCAAAGCAGAGCTACCATGCAGAACGTCTTGTAAAAACCCCAGAACTCCTAATTAAAACCAACGTAGGAAAACATGGCAGTCCTCCAAAAGAAGCATGTAAGGCTAAAGTTCCTCCTACTGAGGGAATGCATTATAGGAAAAGATTTGGGAACCAGATGGCTGAGATTATTAACTGGAGAAGTCACAGGAAAGGAGCTGGGGGAAGTAGACAAGATGGAAGTTTAAGTAAAAAATTTGCTGGGTATTATTAGAAGGAAAAGAAAGGTACAACAAGTCCAGATCATGGGGATAAGTCCTCTCGGAAAGCAGAAATGCAGAAGCCTATAAATGAGTGAAGGAGACGGAGGAAGTGCCAAGTGGGAAAAACCACATCATAGGAAAGATGGGTAAACCACATCGTAGAAAAGAGGAGAACAGAGTTGAAGCGAAAAGAAAATGTAAGAAATTCATTTTCAAAGCCATGGAAATTGTTAGTTGGGGAAGATAATAAATGCATACATAGTCGTTCTTTTAAATGCCATCTAAGTATGTAAAGATAAAATATTACTTATAGAAAATATACATCAAAACATAAATACTACTTCATTTGCTAAATTCTGGAATATGAGTAAATGGGATCTTTTAGGCTTGAGGTTTGGAAGATATGAGGGTTATTCCAATGGTTTCCTCATAATGCATCAAATTAGGAAGATTAGAGGAAGACTCATATGTTGGTTGTCTCTAGTCTGTTCCCCTGGGGGCACAAAGGCCCCTGAGATGGAGTGACTCCTTCTATTGCAGCTGGTGTAAGCAGCCCAGAGTTCACACTGTGACGTCTGCTTTCTCAACAAGGGAATCTCATTGTTACGTATTTTTGTCCTTTACAGCAGTTAAAGACATTGGGGCTTCATAGTTAGTGTGAACCCGTGAAAGCAGTTGAAGTTTCCCTTTGATCCTCAGTGGAGAAGGTTTGCCAATACCTATCTGATAAGTCTCCATTCTTTCTCAGTAACACCTAAACTTTGCTTCCGCAAAACCAGCAATTCGAACTTCCAATATAACTCTTAGGTCTCCTCTCCTGTGATTTTTTTTTGAAAGGTAATGACCTTTTTTTGCAGGAGAAAATTCACCTTAAGCTAATATCTGTTGTCAATCTTCCACCTTTTTTCTTCCTTTTTTACCCCCAAAGCCTGAGTACGTAGTTATGTATATTTCTAAGTCCTTCTAGTTCTTCTGTATGAGCTGCTGCCACAGCACGGCTACTGGCAGATGAGTGGTGTGGTTGCACTCCCAGGAACTGAACCCGGGCTGCTGAAGCTAAGCAAGCATGCAGAACTTTAACTGCCAGGCCACCAGGGCTGGCTCTGTGAATTTTTTTTTTTTTTTTTTGAGGAAGATTAGCCCTGAGCTAACATCTGTTGCCAATCCTCCTCTTTTTGCTATGGAAGACTGGTCCTGAGCTAACATCCGTGCCCATCTTCCTCTACATTATATGTGGAATGCCTGCCATAGCATGGCTTGACAAGTGGTGCGCAGGGCTGCACCTGAGAACCAAACCGGAGAACCCCAGGCTGCCAAAGCAGAACATCTGAACTTAACCACTGCGCAACCAGGCCAGCCCCTCTGTGAGATTTTTTAGTAGAGACAACTAACAAGATAAGTTATTTTCAATGTAAATTTGGATGACTTTGCAGGAATGATAACGATGAATATGACCTAGTGCTGAAAACCCTTGGTACACAGATATCACTTAGGTTGTCAACAGGAGCCTCCACTCTAATCCTGCTGCCTGACAAGGGGCATAGCCCCCGTGCACAGTATCCTTCTCTGTAAGTTAGCAGTATTAATTTCTACATCAACCCTGCCCTTGGGATATTTTGAGATTTAGATAATGGACTTGCACTTTGAGCTCTGTAGAAAAACCAGCGCTACGTAAATGGAAGGAATTGTTGTTTTAAAACCTTGTGCTTTGCAACAAAACTGTTTAGATGTTTGCGATTCTGCACTCAGTCAGTCATGTACCCTTCATATAGCATCTATCATAAAAGCATTCCCTAAGTAGTTGTTTCTACTGTTGAATGCATTAATACTCAGTAACAATGGAATCTGGATTGTTGTTTATTGCGGGCTACTTCTCAAACACAGCAAGGAAGTAGATAGTATGAATCTGTTTGCAGCAAGAATTTTTTTCATTCTCTTTCTTTATCCTAAAATAGGACTTTCATTGTGCTTTCTGTGCTCAAAGGACTTATGTTTTCTCCTGATTTCATTAAGTTGAGATTTTTTAAAAGATTCTTTCTAACAGCCCCAAATCTTCCTTTCTAAACCCCATCCTTCTGTCAAGGAAGTATTTTCCCATCCTCATGTATTCTGTGATAGTTGGGCCTCTCACCCTTTCTTCATGACCTTTCCTCTTCCCTTTGCTCTTCTCTCTGCCTTTTCAATTTTTTTATCCTTTAAAACCCTTGAAGAACTAATGCAGTGAAAGAGTATCTATAAATACACATGTACGTAAGTGTATATGTTTCTATATGTTTATATGTGATATTTTATATTCAAAACTTATAGTAAAATGCTTATTTGTATGCATTTTAAACTTCCTTATAATATCCAAAGCTTTGGTTTTCATGAGATTGTTTTCTTAAATATTCAAACTTTCTCCCTTCCGCCTTGTCGTTCCGTCTGATCTGGAGGCCCCCACTGTACAGTCGCCCCCGGGGAACCTCTGGAGTGAGGAGGAGGAGGAGAGATGAAGATCTCATACCACGAGCTAAATGACAACTCTTTCAAATCCTTTTTCCCCAGCATCCTGGGGAAAGTGAAAAATCTGTTTCTGATGGAGGAATGACTGTTTTTGCATGAATTCTTCTACTTCTTCCCTTGTAATTCCTGGAGTTTTCCGAACTCAATTCTTTTGCTGAAGCCAAGAAAAAAAGGTGTTTATAACGAGAGCAAAGTCAAACACGAAATATTGATTGTGGGTAACATATCATTTTGTTTTATAAGAAAATACATTAATTTATTCAAAAGATATTTATTGAATATAGGTCATGTGTAAGAAATTAAATAACTGTATATTTTGAACCGTCATATACATTAAATGTATTTTTATTAAAATGCTAATGTACATTTTTAAATAAAAATCAAAATAAAAACAAATTTAAATAACTATATAATGATATCAGCGAAGATTCAAGAGAAATAGTGTATTCAGAACAGCATTATAGAAAATCTACAGCAGTTGACCCTAAAATGACTTTTTAGGATTCTCTTTAAATATTGTAGATACTTCCTTTTCTTTCCAGTACACTGCTAAAACAGCTATAAAAAATTTAAAAAAAAATTAACCCACAAAAGGTAAAAAGAACAAGGATGAGTCATTAAGAGATGAGAAATTCAAACAAATTTTTGTTAGTGGTTTTTATTGACTTAGCAGAGAAAAGAAAGCTGTGTCCTGAAGTGGTGAAGGGAATGAATTGATCACTTAAAGGGTCATTATTTGGAAATACCAGGGACCAAAAGAGAGAGTAAGAACAGGAGGGGTGGTTGAGAGCCTGTAAAGGACGGAGGAGAGAAAGCCAGCCTGCGAACTCCAGGCCTCCTTGCTGGCGCTGCACAGTGAGGAACTCCTCTCCCAGCCACTCCTCCCCTCCCGCCAACAGGAGGTTGACCAACCAGCCAGGCGACCTCAGGTCAGATAGAAGACTGTGGTGCTGCCAGGCCCAGGACCACGAAGGTTGGTGCGGAAGCTATGGATGAATCGATGGCCCTCGGACTCTCTGAAGCGCGCGTGCAGACAGTATTTATACCCTCCATCCTGTCCCTCACCTCCAGCCCGCACTCTGACAGATGTAATACATAGTGTACGTAGTAGTATACTTAAAAAATTCCCATAGGGGTTTTGAAAGATTAAATCAGAGAAATGTCCTCTAGATGGGATGGGGGAAGACAGAAAGTTATGAAATAGGAGAAAAAAGAGAAGAGTGTTTCTGGCTCAGTCAGGAGCTCCAACATTCAAATAATAAGTATTGAAGAAAGAGACAGCAGAAAAAGTAGAGGGGAGGAAATTGAAGAGCACGCATCTGTAGAATAAAAGAGGTTGATGAATAATCACTGATGATTATTTATCAATTAATGAATAATACTCCAGCACAGAGCATGAAAAAATGTCAAGGCACATTCTTGTAAAAATTTAGAAAACAAGGTACAAAGAAGAGTTCCTAAGCACTTCCAGAGGTGGGAGAAAGGATCCATGCAGAGAATAAAACTAGAATATCATTGGCATTGTCAGCAATAACACTAATTGTTAAAAGAAGGAGAAGCAATATCCTAAAATGCTGCAGGAAAATGGTTTTCAACCTAAAATTCTATGTCCAGCTGAACTTTCATTCAATTTTGGGGGAGATTAAAGACATTTTCCAAAATGCAACATCTGGAAAATAAACTCTTCTATGATCTTTTTCTTAGAATCTACTGAAAGATGTATTATAGCAAAATGAGCAAGGAATCCAAGGAAGACACAGGATGCAGGAAAGAGGTGCTTTAACACAGGAGAATGTCAATCAAGTCCCCGGGCTACAGGTGTGTACCAGACCCAGCAGGAAGAACAGACCTGCCGCTGCATTACAGCAGGAACGACAGACGAACGCAGAAGACACTGCATGTGAAAGACCAAGAGGGGCCAGCCCCGGGGCCGAGCAGGTAAGTTCATGAGCTCCACTTCAGCAGCCCGGGGTTTCACCACTTCAGATCCTGGGTGCAGACCCAGCACCGCTCATCAAGCCATGCTGAGGCGGCATCCCACATAGCAGAACTAGAAGGACCTACAACTAGAATATACAACTATGTGCTGGGGAGTTTTGGAGAGAAGAAGAATTAAAAAAAAAAGAAGAATGGCAAGAGATGTTAGCTCAGGGTCAATCTTTTTTAGAAAAAAAGGAAAGAAAAACCAATAGAAAGTTATTTGATGAGTGAATATTTGGAAGAATTACTACTATTTGGTACGTATATTGGAAAAGCTGGGAAAAACGCTTTTCAATAAAAAACAGAAAGTTAAGCACATAAAATGCCTATTATTAATTCCAATAGGAAAATATGTACAAGATAGGATTAGAAATGTGGTTAACGATAACAGCATACATATAATAAAGATACACCAGGAGTCTATTTTAAAATATGGTATAACTAGTTTGTGAGGATAGGGGAAGAATATGGGATGGGGGTAGTGCCCAAAGAGATAAATCCTCAGTACCTAAAAGAAGCCAATATATAAAGCCTCTGCTTGAGAAATCGGCGCTGTAAGTATTGCTAAGTACTAACAGCAATACCTAAAGAAAAAGACTACGAAACTGAAACTGTCTTTTTCTGGGAAGAAGCATTTAAGGTTTGACAGGCTTGACTACGTGTCCTTCAGCTCTGTGTTTGTTGTATCTGCTCTCATCAATGGCTCTGGCAAACAAACAAACAACAAATGTAATCAAATGAAAAAGTACAGGTTGCATTTAAAAAATTCAAGTCTTTGGAGATTTTTTTAAGGCAATGTTAGTACACTATGTAGAGCAAGTTGTTTCATTTCTGATTCAATACTCAACAGTGATTCAGGGTCAGTCAGTGTGGATGTCAGCCTACGTTACATAAATAGAAACTGCGTAAGAGACTGTAACGGATACGTAGCTAATCTAGGACATAAGTAAAAAACAAAATGCTGCTATTTTTCTTTGGAAAGTGATTTATCTATTTTTATTTTCTCAGATTGCAGAAAAGCAGACCAGTGAAATATTTTGAATTAATTTAGTTTTAAAAAATCTAATTCAGAGTCATTTGGGAATTTCTTAAGGATGGAGGAGTCAACTTTGTTATTATGAATCATTGTAGTTTTACTGATTCTTTGCCAATTATGGATAAAGTGTTTTAAGATTGTGCGTACAACTGCAAAATATATGTCATTGATATGTAATGGACAACTATTTTAATCACATGCTACGTTGTTTTTACTTTTCTTTTAATACATGGAGAGTTTCCCACTTTGCTGTACCTGGGTCAAGTGGGGATTAAGTTTCACAGACTATGTCTTTACAAATATTTGTTTGGTGGTTTAGAGATACTCCATTTATCATTTGACATTTTTACTTATAGTACAAACTTTCATCAGAGGCAGAAAGGATAATCAAACTGCACTTAGAAATCCCAGGTGAAAGAGTTCTTAGTCACAGAATGTGGACGGTGTCTCCAGGAACTGGCAAGTCAACGTTTCCGGAAGCCACCCAGGAACGATGCTGATAAATTCTATCTCTGGTATTTAAGTATCTGGTGGCTGCTTTTAAGTAGGTATGTGAAACAATGTATTGTTTCTCTGTGTTGAATGAAAGCGTTGAGATCCACCTCTATCAGCTGAGGGAAGAGGGCAGGGTCACTTCAGCACAGCTGGGTTAATTTTTCAAGCATGTAAAGCAGTCCTGTGTGGATAGGTAGCTCTTAACTACTTTGGGTCCCCTCTTTCCTGCGAGGGTGATTGTGCCGCAGCGAAAATGTGCTCTTCTACCTTTACAAGGGAAATGGAGTCAGCAAGTTACACCCACCACCATCGCGTGTGAATCAATGACGGGCCGATAGGCTGCGCCCCACATATCCCTCCCTTTCTTCATAGGAGAGCTCCAGGCAGTCATCAGCCATTGGTTGTCCAGCTAGATAACAGATCAGATCAATATGCTGTTATACTTTGACAGAAAAAAATTGACGGCCACATTGTTAACTTTTTACGACTAAAGAATAGCCTCAACAAACAGAAGACTTAGAAGAAAGAACTTAATGCCCCTTTTTCGGGGAGGAATCAGTGTTGTCACTTACTGATGCCAGTTATCACATACATTCTGCAAAGTGGGTGCCACATCTGAAAATCCAAAGATCTGGGAAAATTCAGAGCTGTCTGTGGGTGACTGGTTGATATAACATTCACATTTTCAAGCAAACTTTTAAGAAAAATATATTTATATTTTGGACATTTCTACCGCTTCATCCCCACTATTCCTACTTAGAACAATCATCCTTGGAGATAATAAATCATCTCCGACAAGACTGTGTCCTACAAAACTGCAGGTACAGCCTATGAATTGTCTTTCTGTCTCTTAGCTAACCTGGAACATATCCAGCGCTTACACGTCAAGTGATTTACCTCATCCTAGGAACTTTACAGATCCCAAAGCCTATGCTGAGTGGTGGACTTTTCATTTCTTAATGCAATAGTCATTCATTTTATGCAAGGAAAATGCCCTGTGTTGGCGGTAAGTGGGAGAAAACAAAAGGTGATTTCTTTACTCTGGGATTGAATAACTAAGCAGTAACAATAGGAATTCCTAAACAGGTATTTAACACCAGAAAAAAAGACAAGGCCAGTTAAAGCAGCATTTTATTCATAAGAAAAAATCATCTGAGACTGAATAATGTGTCTGGATGCTTTAGGTATGAGAAATCCATAGCAGAATTTGGCAAAAGGGTCCCTAATTAAACAGAGCTGAATTCTGCCGAGTGAATTCATCACCTCCCCTAGGATTTGTCTTCCTAGCTCCCTCCCTAAGGATTATTTGGCAGCTCTAATATTTATTGCATATAATCTTAGAGACATAGGTGTGTTTCTTGATGTGGCCTCTAATTATATTTACATAGTGATGCACACATGTTATACAATTGTGCTGACCTTTGTTATTTAAAAAAAAAAAAAACTTAAAAACTAAAAACTCAAACCTAAAACATGTGTCCACAGGAAGACTTTTACTTGCAAACAGCAGAAAAATCCCCCAAACAGGCTTAAGAGAAGCAGCAACTGATGCACCAAATAACTGAGAGGTGAAGAGAAGGCCCTCTCTCCCATCGCCTCTCCCTCTCCCTTGCTCCCCACTCTTGTGTCTCTTCCTGTCTCCACCTGCCTTCACGCTGAGGCGGGTTTCCCTCTGTGAACAGTAGATGGCTTCTGCTGTCCCAGACCTCACATCCTCTACAATTCAGGCCAGCAGAAGGGAGACTTCTGCCTCTTGCAGCATTCCTGGTGAATCTCACGTTCACTTCTGATGAACTATCCACAGCTGTGGACAGAAGAATGGGATGCATTGATTAGCTTAGAGATGGGTCCCTTGTTCCCTCCTGAACCCTATCTGTTAGCTTCCTATGGCTACTCTAAAAACTTACCACAAAATAACATGTTTATTCTCTTACAGCTCTGGAGGTTGGAATCCCTTTGAGTGTGCTGACATCAAGGTGTCGGCAGGGCTGTGCTCTCTTGAAGGCTCTAGAGGAGAATCCCCTTATGTGCCTTTTCCAGCTGCTAGAGCTGCATCCATTGCTTGGCACTTGGCCCCTTCTCCATCTTCAAAGCCAGTGGCATGACACGGTGCTTTAGCGGTCACATGCCATCCCCATCTGCAGTCAGATCTGCCTCTGCAGCCCTCTTATAACGACACTGTGATTACATGTAGGGCCCATCCAGATGATGCAAGCTCATCTCCCCATCTCCAGATCCTTAATCACGTCTGCTAAGTCACTTTTCCATAGAAAACAGCATTCAAAGTTCCAGGGATTGGGACCTGAGACTTTGAGGGCCATTATTCAACCAACCAAATACCATCTAAGCATAGAAAGAGACAGAAGAGGAGACGCTGGGATAAGAAATGTTGCGAAGATCAGTAACATATCTCCAGCACTGATGTGTCTTAGAGGCTGTGTTTGTTCCTGTTCCTCTGTTTGTCTCCTGTAATTGTGTTTCCAGAGCAAGGCTCCTCTTTGTGCCTCTAATTACAATTTAACTTCAGCGGCCAAATTATCAAGTGTAGGGAAAATAGAACTGCATAGGGGTAAGACGGAGATCCACTTGTGACCTGAACTTTGCGTGGCATAAAATGATCTGTTCTAAGGACAGTTGGGCATTAGAAGTCTCTTCAAATTACACTGTTAGTATCTTTCTGTGGCTTGAAGCCAGAACTGTTCTGTGGCCACCTCTTACGGAAATGGATCAAGTAAGATTTTTAGTCAGGCACAATAAAGTAGCCCATAAAATAGGTCAGTGGATAATGAGTGTATTTTCTATATCAAAATGTACGTGAGACACTAACAGCATCAATTTCAGCCTGATGGTAAATAACAGATATTTTGTAAATACCTTACATTGCCCAACTGCTACGCTTGTAAGCCCTGACATGTACAGAAAAACTCTGCTTACATTGGTTGCCCCCTGTACCTTCATTTTGTGTAACTGGATTACCTTTTTCCCCCTCATTCCCTCAATGCAGTGAAGTGAGAACATTCTCTTCTAGTTCTCAGACTCTCAGAGGAAGGTGGGACAGGTTTTCCACCTTGGAATGAAAACCGTCTCCCCTTAAGCTTCCATGGTCTTTGATCTGCTCCGACAGAGGAATTAAATTATGAGGGAGGCAGAACTATGTTGTGGAGGATATTCAGAATTGGGTTTAAATCTTGACTTTGACTAGTATCAGCTGTGAGACCTTGACACGATTACTGCACCTCTCTGATCCTCAGTTTCCTCATCCATAGAATAAGGGATAATAGTCATCATCCAGGGTTCCCATCAGGATTGACTGTGCAGAGCACAGCAGGCAGTGCTGAAAATTATGGATATCTCTTATTGCTGTATTTATTCCA
Organism: Equus quagga; assembly: GCF_021613505.1. Lineage (NCBI taxonomy): Eukaryota > Metazoa > Chordata > Mammalia > Perissodactyla > Equidae > Equus > Equus quagga. The sequence continues at coordinate 183,779,399 of NC_060267.1, read as the reverse complement.
TCACTTGTAAATGGATTAATACGTAATTTTGGTCAAGTGCTTTGAAGGAACTGATATGTCAGTTAATAACAATTGAGTGAAGGGTTCCTCTGAGAGCCACCCTGAGGGAGCCTTCCATCCAGCCATGTGCAGTTTCCAGAAGAAACTACACACCCATTAGAAGCTGTTTCATATTACCTAACGTAACACATAGAAATATGTTTGATGTAAATTTAGCCATAATTTTAAGTAGTTGAATATATTTAAAAGGATTTATTAAAAACAGCAGTAGATAATAATTTTCAGTGACTGAAAAAACCTCTGACTTTGGATATGATTCAAAAAGATTTTACTTATAAAGTGAGAAACTAGATAATAACGGCTATCTTAAGGAGTGGCATGGCAGATGAATTCAGCAATCTGGGCCAGATGCTAAAAATGGCAATACTTTCAGACTTCTACCTTCCTGTAATTCATATATTTGCATATACCTATCGGTCTCAAGTTTATCTACTGGCACAATGAAATTATATGAAAATAGTTGTACAAACAGTGGCCTCAAAAAGAAACAAAGCTGTGGCTTTATGGTCGTATTAGCAGCAGCCTATGTCTGTTTATGTTGGGTGGACATTTATTACCAATCATGTAAATAAAGCTAGAGGTATCCTGTTTAAAAAGTTAACTTTAAAATATATATTTCTATTTCTGTTCTTCTGTTCTTCTCCTCACTCCTCACTGATGCTGTAAATAAAAAAATGAAAAGTGAAACTCTGAATACTGGTAGTCTAAGTAATTCTAATTATCAAATACTGACTGAAAAAAATGTTCTTTCTTTCTCTGACACTAACATATACAATGCAAATGTTAAGGGCTTAATGAAAAAAACCTATGTAGTTAATTTTTCAGTCTTCACCCAAAAGATTGTGAGGAGGCAAATTTTGGTTAATAACCCTAAATCATACTAAAGTTACTTTAATTTTAGAACCTCAGACTTACAATAAAGTAGTGTGGCATTCAGAGATCCATCTAAATAGCCCCCAAATAGTGCTTTTATTTCCTAAGTTGCACTAAGCCTTTAATGAATAAAGATGTGACTTTCTAAAATAACTAATACCTTTAATTTTAAAATGAAAGTGAAAACAACTTGCTGGCTTTGCCTGCGAAGAATACAATGCCCCTGGATTATATAAAGAAAGAGAAGCTCAAATTAAGTCATTAGTCCCTGGTGAAAATTTAATGAGACTGACAGAGGTAATACTTATTTTAGAAGCATAATTTTTGACTTAACAATTTGTTACTCCTAAAGTCTGTAATTATTTGAATAGTTTTTGTAAAAGAGCTGCTTGCATGGGAATATGCTGAGACTTAGACAAAGAGGTTAATTTTTTCATCAGCAGGAGCGGGAGGGGTTTACTTATCCAGAAGGGACTGTCAACAGGCCAGCAAACCACCTGTCCTCTGTAATGATGCCCTTCTGCTTGCTCACAGCCGTGGGGGGCTTAGCCCATCAGGTTGCGGTCCAATTTTGGCTACTTCGTGGCGTAGGGAGGGGGAATCAAGAAACTCGTTTGGTTCATTTTAGCCTAGTAAGTTTTGGAAGCAACTCAGCAGTGGTAAAGCAACACAGTTAGGGTTTGACTTTCCTGACCGAGACTGAGAGGCACGGGTCATGCCCAAGTTCTTGATGAAGACGTCAGTACTCTTCCCATAGGGCCATCCACGGTTAAATATTTTGATCACTGAGGAGAAAAAAGGCGCCAGAGCCAACCTGATCAGGGAAGGTGGGGGTGCACCTTCTCATATGAAATACTGGGCCGCTCGACCAGACTTCTGCCTGAATGCTCCATCAGGAAGCAGGTCTCAGGCCATGTTCATTATGGCACCCAGCACACAGCTGCCGTCCTGACAGCAGACACGTAGAGTGGGAGGCGGATAACCCAGTAGAAGAAAACAGATTTGAATAAAGGTAAAACACATTTCTGAGTGCTTTGAAAGTATGCCGTCTCGTGTGGATAAATTTTTATTGTTTGCACCAAATATTCTTCTATAACTTTGGTCTAATCATTTTATTTTTAATTCAGTCATACACCAATATTTTTGACTAGCTGTCTTGGGTGAAATATGGTTCCACATGCTGAGCATACAGGGGTGAATAAGACAAGGAGGTCCTCACCCCTTAGAGAAAGATAGACCTACAAACAAATTAATGAACTCCTTCAGGTTGTCACATTTCTGCAAAGGAAATAATTAGAGTTCCCAGCTAGAGCGTGGGAGGGAGTCTCCTTTAGGACGGATGGTCAGGAAAGTTCTCCAAGGGTTGCTCCAGTGTCTGAGCAAGGACTTAAGGGTGGGTGGGTTTCAGTGAAGAACTGGCAAGCCCGCTTTCCTGGATAAGGGAGAAATAATGTCCCTACATGGAACCATCTTGGGAATGAAAAAGCATTGAAAAGAGATGTGTGTGTCTGGAAAGTTGTGAGGGTGAGTGAAATGCAGTGAGCACTCGGCGGGCATTCAGAATTGAAAACCCGAAGGGCCTTCCAGGCCAAGCTGAGGGGTTTGGATTTATTACAACAGCATTTATTATGGAGTTACTGTGGTTTATTTTATGACAATATTCTGCTCAGAGTAAGCAAATAGTGAATTTAAAATTTTTAAAAAGCTCTAGAAGGTATCGTTCCTTAAGTAGTTGCAAAGTTTGTTGCTTTATCTAAATTTGTTTTATTTTTAATAACTTTCAAAATAAAGTCACTATGTAAACCTCAGAAATGGTCTTTGTAAGGAAAGTTCAGACGAACTTTGGAATTCCTGGGGCACACCTTGTGGTGGTTCTTCCAGAAGCAGACGGTGCTTGGTGCAGGGAGGACAAGGGAGAAGACTGATAAGCTGTCGGATTCCCACAATCGGTGGAGCGCGCACTCCCCGTCAGCTCTACTTCCTTTTTCTTCTCTGTCCTCACACATTTCACAATCAGGATTCGCAGACAGACAGACGGGCTGAGCTTGAGGCAGAGCTTTTAAAACAAGGGGCATTCTATTTGTTTGTTTTGTGTGTGTGTGTGTGTGAAGATTGGCCCTGAGGTAACACCTGTTGCCAGTCTTCCTCTATTTGGTACATCTGACACCACCACAGCATGGCTTGAGGAGCAGTGTGTAGGTCCAAGCCTGGGATCTAGGCCTGCAAACCCCAGGCTGCTGAAGCAGAGCATGCGAACTCGATCACTGCCATTCTGTTTCGACAGATGTTTATAGTCCCTCTCAGGGGTGTTTGTAATGAACAGGAACTTGTTAAGTACTCAGAATGTTCAGATGTTAGACTCTGTAACACCCCCTACAGCACGAGGGCACAAACACACCCTCTCACACTTTTCCATCAGAGCACATCACACACAGAGCCAGGCAGTCCTTAGTAACATGCAGACACATACACTCCTGCAAGCAGAGACGCGCCTGTGGGTGGAGGGAGGACGTGACGTGCTCACCACAGGGATTAGACGTGGAGTAGGCATACTGAGTGGACTGAGCCCACGAAATTTCAAAACAGGGAATGAAGAGTTAGTGGACAGAGGTACCTATTTTTTCCTATAGGTACTACAGAAAAGATGGAGTGGGGGATCTGATTTCAGTCTGCTTACTGAAATTTAAGAATGGCTTATAAGAGTTATAACGTGTTAATATGCCTTTCAAATGGCAATATCAAAGTGGTTTCACACAGGCTTTTGCACTGGTGAGGGCATTTTATTTAAACTAAGAGAGATCTAGAGAATGGAAGGTTGTCTTTATTTGAGGAACAAATCAGCTTCTGTTTCAGTCTACTAGGAAATTATTCCAATATTGTTTTTCCTAGAAAATCATCTCATTTTCTTGATTTCTTTATTTCTTGAAGCATAATGAATATACTTAGTCTAGGAGAATATTTTCTACTTTTTGTATTGCATTAAAAAGTAATATTTGGAAACAAATTGAATATTTGAGGTAAAGTATGCAGTATTTTCTAATAACAGGTTTCTGAAACAGACAATGTCCATTTGGTTTTGAGATTGAAAATAATTTTACATTAGCAGAATGACTTCCAGTATGATTTTCTAGAATGTTCAGTTAACAGGAAATATGAGTGTACTAGATTTGTATTCATGGAATGGCACATCAGTATTTACACTAAAAATAAATGATGCCAGGGCCAGCCCAGTGGTGCAGCAGTTAAGTTCGCACGTTCTGCTTTGGCAGCCCGGGGCTCACCGGATAGGATCCCCGGTGTGGATCTATGCACTGCTTATCAAGCCATGCTGTGGTAGGCGTCCCACATATAAAGTAGAGGAAGATGGGCACAGATGTTAGCTCAGGGCCAGTCTTCCTTAGCAAAAAGAGGAGGATTGGTGGTGATGTCAGCTGAGGGCTAATCTCTCCCCTCTCAAAAAAAAAAAACTAAATAAATAAATGATGCCGATCATTTCCATTACTTTTCCACACTGTTTTCCTTTCACTTTATGACAAAACTTTCCCCACTTCTAGAATAATGTAAGAGTGCTGTGACTGGTATTGTGTTGTTACCCCAGTGAAGGAAAGAAATGTTCAGTGTGGTCGTCTTCCCCTGGCATACACACAGGCCCGGGCACATGAAGTCACCCCATGTACTAAACGAGCACTCGGATATTTTAAGAAAATCGAATTCCAGATCCTAGGCTTCCATGTGAACCTTTGACCTAAATCTGATCTGTCTACAAACATTCCTGAAATTCTAACTTTTTCCCTCCACTTTTATAATCGTCCTTCTCTCACTTGAAGTGCCCCTCTTATGACTGCCCTTCTTACCGTCTTGAATCGTTGTCCCAAGGAAGAAAAATCTCTGACACACAAACCAAGGAATATTCTAATATATTGATGTTGGTGTTGAGAAAGTGAATTACTCTGAAGACTCGTTTTAAAAAATCCTTTTGCAATGTGAGTTGTCACCAGTTATTTGCTTTCAGCAAACTTGAACGAGGATCTGAGCAAATTGCCCACTGACAGAGCATTAGAAATATGTATGTTGTATCACTGTGTGATTTTGGCATGTAATTCTGAAGAAGCTCAAAGAATTGAGGAATACTTCTCTAACAAAATTCCTTCTATTTCCATGTACTTAATTTATGTGAATACATTTCTCAGCGTTTGCCTTCTCCCTGAGACAAACATGAAAAGGAAAAATAGGAATGAAATTGATGCTCAACTTATCTCAATGTAAGAAGCAGCCCATTTACCTCAAAATCATTGGCAAGAAAATTATACCTTATGTTAAATATAACCTTATTAAAACTTTTTCCCATTTATGTTGTTTTGATTAATTATATACTTTTATTATTGTAAGTGTAACTTAATCCTGAAAATATATTTTAATAGTTAGAGCTCTATAGTCACAGCAACTCAAGCCTTAAATGTCAATTTACATAGATGTGTTCCATGTAGCAAAATACGCTAAGATGATCAATGAAATACTTTACAGCACAGATTTATGTTACATAGAGATAAAACTCTGCAGAGGATTTGGAATGAAATAGCAATTCAAAGAGATAAAGAAACCATGTAAGGCTTTCAACTGTTAAAGAGTCTGTTCATGTGTCATTTAAAGGGACGATGTAGTGACTATGTCACAAATTGCTATGGCTTCAGGAGTCCATTACATTTGAAAGGGTTATATAACAGTTCATTTTATATATTTAGAATATACCAGAAGTTGTATCCTTTGCAACCATTTAAAATAATAATGAAAAAGTGTAGAAGTCAACTTAAAAACATGTATGATGATATAAAGCTTTTCAAAATTCTCTTAGGGAGAATATGAGCAAACTTTTTTTAAAGAATAATGACTTAGTGGACGAAACTATGAACCCTCCTTTGGCAAAATAGCGATCTTGCAAAAAAAAATTTCACCAGAAGGCAGGCTTGTGTAACCGGGAGCTAGAAGCCCAGATGCTCACAAAGGTCTTCAGGGCCCTGTGCTGTGCCCCCAGCTCTCCCTTCCTACTGTTCTTCCCCCATCACTCCACTTGGTGATACCGCGCTCCTTGTCATTCTTCAGACAAGCTTGATGAGGTCTCACCTCTGACTCCGTATGGCTTCCTCCTTCTGTCCGAGGCAGTCTTTCCCCAGGTGTCTTCATGCCTTGCCCTGTGCCCTCATCCAGACCATTGCCATCTACTCACTGAGGCCGACCCCCATCATCCTACATGGAATTGCAACTGCCTCAACCCCAACTCTCCCCTGCTCTGTTTTTCCATGGCACACAGCACTTTTAACATGCAATGTAATTAAATTATTCATTGTTTTTAGTCTGAACATCCTCTACAATGAAAGTGCCGTAAAAGCAGAGATTTTTGTCTCTTTTGCTCACTGCTGTATCTCCAGCACCTAAAACAGCACCTGGAACTTGAAGTCATTCACTAGAAGATGTTGCACGGATGAACAGGTAAGTTGGTTCGAAGATTTGCAGCCCACACGTCAAAGTCTTCTTTAGAAGGAAATGACAAAACCTCTTGAATTTAATTCTCAAAGAAATATTTTTTCTCACCGTCAGTAGGAATGACAGGAGTCTACCATAATGGATTAAGGAACCAAGGAAATAAACCATTCTTATTACCTTTTAGTCATTTTTAATAGATATAATTTAGCCTCACGACTAACACGATCGTAAAGAAGCTTACACTCATTCCTTTATTCGTTCTGTCCATCAGTTAATTAAGGAACATTTACCCAGCATCTGTTGGCTTCTGTGCTGTTGATACAACGGTAACTAGGCATGTGCCCCGGCCCCAGGAGGACAGGGTTTAGTAAAATAGAGTACTTCATGGTTTTCAAATGTACATTTCTTCAAAATGTTTTTTAATTAAAAAAAATATATAGTTCTACCCACACTCATCTATAAATTCAATGTATTCACCAAGAGGAATTTCACGGAATTTGATGAGGTAATCATACAGAGACATGAGGGAACAAAAGGCCACGAATAACCAATATATTTTGGAAGAGAAGAAAGAATCTGTATCTATAAGCCCTACATCTAATATCAAGGCTTGTTCTAAAGCTATCATAATAAAAAATGTGATATTGGCAGAGGGATAGAAAAATACAACAATGAGAGATAATGGAGAGCCCTACCCATGTGACCCTTGTAATATGACAGGAATGGCATTACAGATTAGTTGAGAGAGGGTGGACTATTCAGTACACGGCTGGATTATTAAAAATGTTGCTTACAATTTTGCTTATGAGAAAAAATCTCTGCCCTTCAACCCAAAGAAATTCCAGATGGCCTAAAAGCAAAAATTTAGTAATATTTAAAAGAAAATTTAAGAGAATATATTTATGACCTTATGGTATGGAAAATATTTCTTTTAAAAAGGACTAAAGAAAAGCAATGACATAAAAGAAAAGATTTATTTACTTTACCAAAGTTTTCATAAGTAAATTAAAAGATAAGCACAGAATGGAAAAATATGCTTGCTTGGTATATAATGAATCAAAGGTTATTGTTTATAATATATGAAGAGTTTATATCAATCAATAAGAAAAATACCTCCAAATCAATAAATGGAGAAAGCATCAACTGAGAGACTTTTATCCAAGTGACCAGGAAACCAATGAAAACTGCTCCTGCTTGGAAATGAACTAGAAGAACAACAAAGCATCTCGTTGTTGTTAGACTGGCAACAATTTAAAAGTCTGATACCATCAAGTATTGGAAAAAATGTGGAATAAATCTCACATAATGTTGATTGGAGGATAAGTTGGTTGAATAACTGAAAAGGACAATTTGGAAATAATAGGTTAAAGATGTTCAAATGCTTTGACTTAGCAACTTCTTATTACATACCTTGGATAAACTCCTGCACAGGTGCACAAGGAACCATACATAGGCATCTTCATATGGCTTCTCACTACAAGTGGTATATTGGAAATAACCAATCAGGAAGACAGTGGATGAATGGTGTCCTATTTTCACATGGAATACCATAAATCAGTTAAATGAATGAATTAGATCCATGTGTGTCAAAACGATTAAATCAATTTAAAAAAAGCAAGTCAGAGTAATAAAACAGCTTGATGGCATTTCTAAAATGACTAAGACACACTGTGTTGCTTACGGTTACATATGTATGTAATAAAAGTGAGCGGATGGAAACCACTACCAACTGCTGCCAGTTTCAGAAGTACATAACACCCCATATACAAATATGTTTTGTATATTTTCATTTTCTGGGTAACTTTTATCAAGTTTTTGTAATAATCCAAAAAACATAAACAGCCCTGGAAAAGTGTTCCCATATCATGGTTTTAGCTCACATCTACAACCATTTGCCCCAGTCTATTTTCCTGTCCCACATGGCTCCTTGGCAGATCAGAGATGCGTATTGCAATAGGTCCCTAGACACTTCCACCTGGATGCCCATCAGGCACCTAAAGCTTAACATGGGAAAGGCTGGACTCACCTTGCTTTCCAGTCCTTGCTCCTCACCTGCCACAGGTTCCTATCTCAGAGAATGGCTCAGCCCTCCAACCCATGACTCAAGGCCTAAGAGGACACGATCCCCACCTCCTCCCGCTTCCTCAGGCCCCACATCCAATAGACAAAGTATTCTCAATCCCACATATTTATTTAGGCCTTCCTTTCCTCTCCATCCCAAATGTGAAGCCAGGCTAGGCCCCCTTGTCTTTAGGTCAGATTATGGCCACGCCTCCTAACTACTCATCTGTTCACGGCAAGGCAGCTGAAAAGCAAATCTAATGAGTAAATTCCAAATGCAATGCTTCTAATATGCAAATCTGCCCTTGATGTGTCCCCAGCTTAAAATCTTACAACAGTACCCACTTGTCCTTAGGATGAAGCTCAGACTTCTCAATGTGGTTACAGGGTTTTTATCACATAAGGCTTGCCTCTTTCTCCCTCCGCCCTTTCTCATTGCTCCTTCCTCCTCTACTCAGCATGCCAGCTAAAGTGAACTTTTTTATTCTTTCTGAAGATATGTTTTCTCTGACCTCTAGGTCTTTGTCGATCTGATCCTTATCTACTCACTCTCCTGCAGCTTCATTCAGCTAACTTCTGGCCATGGTTTAGTTCTTACTCTGTATGTTGTTTCTTCTAGTTTCCAGGTCTGAATCACATGCTCCTCTTTGGTGCTGTTCTCAGGGCTGCCGCATATGAGTGTACAGGCCGTGCACTGTGCAACTGCAGGGGGCGCTTTTCACATCATGGTCCGTGTGAATGGTGCCCCTGGAGTTGGGCGATGTGCTAGCCACGTCTGTAAGGTCTCTGTCACAGCGCTAACACACCGTCATGTCATCGCGTGCTGACTTGTCTTTCTCACTGTCTCATTAAGTAGATGAAGGATGTCATATCGGAGACCAGAAGTCAACAAATAAGAAACGTGGCCTCTTGTCACGAGGCCGTATAAGCACATACCCTCTGCTCACACACCAGCATGTCATCTGAGAGGAAGAAGCAGAGAAAGGGCACACCACCTAAGAAACCGAATAATTTTACCCAGGAGAGAATGAATCTTTCCTGAAAGATATAAAATAGGTAGCTGAGCATGCACTGGAGGCTCCACGACAGCCGACTTTGTCTTTTTCTTTTCAGTCCACAGCTGATTCGCCCGCCCCTGGAAGAGTGTCTCACACACGGTGGTCCCTGAAGAACGCTTTTCTGAATGGATGAAGGAGTCGGGTTGATTTATGCTCATTGTACTGGACTCTGCCTATTGTATTGGGTCGGATTGAGGCCCGGGAAGAAGACTAGGAGGGAGCTAGACAAGCATCCATGTTGCCGAATTGTGTTCAATTAGAGGCTTTGCTACACGTTATCAGGTTAAGAGATTGCAATTCCTTAGATCAGGCAGCCCTACAAGGTTCTTTAATTCATCTGGGGACAAGGCAGGGCAAAGAAGGAAAAGGAACTCATGGCAGAACAATCACCAGAAAGGTAAACACACCCTTTGGACTGCCTGGCTCTTTAACAAGTGGCATTGGGAGAGCGCTCACAGACACAGAACGGCCACGCCGCTATCTCCTCTGCTCCTTGCCGGGAAGGTGGAGACCCAGCAGCCAGTTCCTTCCTCTCGAGATAAGACAGACTCTGTCTACCCCAGATAGAGTTCCTGCTAAGCATGCCTTTCACATCTTAAAGGTCATAAATTAAGAGTTAATCGTCAGGAGCTGTTCTTTATCTCTAAATTGTATTTATTTTAAAGGACGTTTTCTCTCAAAGAAGAAGAGGAAAAACAGAAAGAAAGAAACTTTTCTGAACTGGGCTGCTAGGTGAAGATTTCATAATTTTTTTCCCCTGTAACCCTAGATTCCACGAAAGTAGGCTCAGATTCACAGGTGTATTAGCCGAGAAGGGCTGCCTCTAGATATTTTAGTGACAGTTAAGATTTCTTTCGTATTTCTCATGAAAATATCACTGTATCTAGTCTTTCCTCTTTTCCCTCTCTAAACGACGCATTTCAATTCACGCTGTGTGATGCATTTGTTCGCAAGCGCAGCTGAAATCAAAACCAAAAGATAACAACAGTGTAACCGCTTGGTCAAGGCTCTATTTTTAGACATGTTTAAACTATGTGACTCTAAACACTGGAAAACTCCTCGGCTAGTTTTTCCTTTGCTGCCACCCACATTAGTATGTGTCAGTTACTGTTAAATATTGTTTTTTAGTCCCTTTGAACATGTAGACTTTGAAGAATGGAATTCTTTTAAGTGGAGTACACTGTGTCTAGCAGTTCAGTGATGAATTACATGTTCGAGGAAATAGGATCTTGCTCGTTACACCAGAATTCAGTTCATATTCAATAATATTTCACTCAGTTTATTTGATCTTGGCATAATTTGAAGAGATAAATGAGATAAATATGTTTCAATGCCAGCTTAAACAAATTCTATTGATATTTATCTGCTGCCCCTGGTGAAAGGTGTCTCGTGGCTGGGTGATAGAATGTCACAGGCTCAGACGAGTTTTTACTGGCTTTTAAATTGTGCTACCCAACACCAACTGGGGCCTTACAGAAAGTGTCTTTTCTCAGAGCATCCCCTGCAGCACATCCCTTCTTAATGAGATCAGGCAGGGCAGCCATTCACCGATGATGTGAGATGTATTCCTCACTATTGTCCATAATTGTGATGAATGAAAACGTGTTTATTTTTCCTAGCCCTCATTCCAAAATTGCATAATATTGAAGTAGACACTTGTCTCCTTAATGCATTTACTCCTATGATACATTGTAATGAAGTAATTTCTAAAGCTTTTGCCCAGCTATGACTCCAGCTGTTACCACTGGCAGAGATTTTTATACTGAATCTGCTATCTGATCTTCAATTTCTATGTTAATACATCTCTCGAAAGTTTACTTTTGCCACCAATATAAGAAAAGTTCAAATGAACTCTCTCCTGCTGAGTCCTGTCCCGTTATTGAAAGCAGCCGCACCACGCGGCAGCTGTTCTTGACGACATTTGGAGGGTAATTAACCAATTTGCTTCCAACTGGAAAGCAGTCCTGGCACCAAAAGACCTTCATTCTGGCCCTCGACAGACCCTTCTCCCAGCACTCCCTCTGAGCATGCGCACCTTCAGGGGAGGAGGAAGCCCAGGATGCAGCCCCTAGTGTTGAGGATGAGAAGCTGCAGGGGCCGCGGAGATTTCCTGCCTCCAGTGCTGGTGAGCAGACAGGAAAAGGTGAAGGGAAGGATGGAAGAGAAAGCCTTAAGACTCTTAACATTCCAATTTCTTCATAGCCCCCAACCTGTTACACACAACCTGTGTTGTTGTTGCTGATCATTGCCTGCTTTACCCATAGCTCCAACTGCTTGTTGGGGAAGAAAGAAGAGAAAAAGAGAGCTTAATAGATAAGCAATAGGAAACTAAATTTCTTCAGTTACCTTCTCTTTCAAAATCAATTGCATGAAAAGGCAATACTTATTCAACTAATTTCCTGATGTAAAGAGTCAAAAGTGTGTGGATGACTGACTTCCTTTAATGACTGCTGACAGCCACCGGAAATCTTTCATACTATTGCAAAGGTATTGTTGATTATCAATGAGTTGGGATCTATTGCGGAAAAGCCCAGATATTTTTAAGAAATTGAACCGGAATCTCATTGTGAAGTTTCTGCTCAAAGACACGACATTCATGAAAGTTTTTCAATACAGATAATTTGTGTTTTGCTGTCAAGTTCTTCGAAAAGCTCCATGACATTTTACGAAACATCTTTTAGAAAGTGAACTCCAAAACAAAACATTTTGGTTTTGCTTTTGTGAGTGAAGTTGTAACAAAGTCAGATACATGCTTAAATAGCTAAAAATTAATGCTCTAAAGAGGTCCTATCTGCTTAAACATCTGCAGTCTAAAAACCTCAATCACTCCAAAAATTCTAACGCTCCAACAAATAGAGAGAAGGATTAGAATATGTAGAGGTTTCTGCAGAATCACTTGCAATATTTTGGCAATATATTGCCCCCCATGATGAAGACACATGAGAAGAAAACCCTCCAATGTGAGAGTTATCTTGAAAGGAATGGTCCCCAGCCCACATCTACTCTTAGATTATCTTCCGAGAATAAACACCCAGAACATGAATTATCATTTCTGCAAATCACCACAGTTGTTGACTAGCTTTCGATTTAACCTGTAGGTTTAGGTTTGATTCAAAGTGATCACTGCAACATCATTCATTCATTCATTCATTCATTCATTCATTCAATAAGCATATTTTGAATTACCTGATGTTTAATTTGTTCCCTGAAGTAGGAAAATGCTGGACATAAAAAGCCAAACAAGAATGTTCCTGTTCTTTAGGTTGACAGGTAAGTCAGGAAGGTTAACATATAAGATGAAATTATTTTGCCAGATAGACAAAGGGGTGAGCAAAAATACCGGGCAAATAAATGCATAAGCAAATGGATTTATAAGTGAGCATGCAAGTTCTGACAATCACAGGTCTTACCTTATGATTTTGTAAGAAGGTTTTGGGGAGAGGTAGGTTCTGTAGGAGTCAAGTTTGCAAAGGGAACCCAGGACTAGATGGTGCTCAGCTGTACTGCAAGGTCGGTGCCTCCTACTTTATCCTGTAAGCCAATGCTTCCCAAGGTGGTTTCCATTGACCACCAGTGGTCTTCACTGAGCAGCCAAGTGGTCCAGAGATGGCTGAGTTACTGTGGAAGGTGAGGTCATGAAGAATTTCATTCATGTACATTTCAGAAATTTGGAATGTAAAAGTAATTCTGCTTTTTACAGAAAACATATGGTCATTATGATCATTACCTTCTTTTACAGAATGCATGCGTTATGGGGAATTAGAATAGAAGTTCCAAGGACTAGGCAGGCTATGTGTATGAATGGTACAGGTTGTCTGTAACTTGTTTTTCAGTGTCAGGGAGAAACAGGGAGGGGAGGGAACTATGAAGACCTGGAGAGCACATGCTCCCCCAAAAGGGAAGATGCTAAGCTACCCGGCCAATTGTTGCCATGTAGGAATTCAAGACTCATATTCTATTACATATCTTAAGGTAGAAGATAAATATTTACATATTTATATCACATATATTACATTCATATTTGATTATATTTTGTATGGTATACTATATATTTTAAAGAGAAGCCATAAATCTGGATTTTTAGGCAACTTCTTTTAATATATATGTTGGCAAATAATTCAAATTTGAAACACTATGTAGGCCAATACTCTGTGGGCCACAGATCGTGCCTGTGGGCCAGGCCTGGCCCGGTTGCAACATTATGTGGATTGCATTGGTTCATTCCTCTTTTCTAGTCGTTGGTTAATGGGGGCAGCTGCAGGGGGGTTTCACTAGGTTAACCGTTTTTATACCTCTGACCTATTATAGTTTATATTTTTTAAATGTTTGATATGTTTATATTTTTAATATTTGTTAGATATGCATTTTATTATTACTGATGTGTTTCATTATATTCCATGACATATATTCCATTTGACAAAGAGATCAATGGCTCAAAGTGATCTACTGAATAAATAAAAAAGTGTGAAAGTAGAAACATAAATCCTCCAAACCAAAAGTGGAATGTAAATCCACGTGTGCTGGGAAAAGCAAGTTGTCCACAGCCATGCAATAAGAAAAAGTCAGTGGTATTTCTTCTGTATGACTTCGTAATGTTACATCATCATCATTAACCAAGATTTTCATATTTTAAGAGTGCTCGACACTATGCTAATAACTAGACTGTATTCAAGATCAAGCATAAAATATCCTTTCTAGAATCAAAATTACTCTATGACGTCTCATTAACGTAATTTTGGAAAGGATCTGTATTCATCAGGTGATAGATAATCTCCATCAATGATTGTGTTCATCTGAGAAAGGAAATTGAGAAATTTACAGGGAAGTGAATATTCAAAAATATGGCTATCTATTAGCTTTTAATAATAACGACAACAATTATTAATTGAACACTAAGTATTCGACTATTTTCTTTCAAATGTATTCATGATCTCTTCTTTGTAGAATAACTCTTTTATGAAAATTATGATTATCCACATTTTACATAGTTGAGGAGACCAAAGTCAGGCTCTATTACCTGTTCAGTGAGTGAAAGTCCTTACAATGATATGGGGTCACTCACAGTGCTGCACAGAAGAGGCAAAGCCACAATTTAAGCCAAGTTGTTGAATGCTAAACCCACGGTCCTTCCATTTTGCTCTGTTACCCTTCAACTTTAATGCACCTAAAACTGTGCCAACAGCATATTGAATAACACAGAGA